>NW_027638212.1:71943-98921 GCF_951216825.1 Electrona antarctica
AAGTTCATTCCATAGTTTAGATTGGGAGTGAGTCTGTAGTTCTGATTTCAATGGGAAGTTCATTCCATAGTTTAGATTGGGAGTGAGTCTGTAGTTCTGACTGTAATGGGAAGTCCATTCCATAGTTTAGATTGGGAGTGAGTCTGTAGTTCTGACTGCAATGGGAAGTTCATTCCATAGTTTAGATTGGGAGTGAGTCTGTAGTTCTGACTGTAATGGGAAGTTCATTCCATAGTTTAGATTGGGAGTGAGTCTGTAGTTCTGACTGCAATGGGAAGTTCATTCCATAGTTTAGATTGGGAGTGAGTCTGTAGTTCTGACTGCAATGGGAAGTTCATTCCATAGTTTAGATTGGGAGTGAGTCTGTAGTTCTGACTGCAATGGGAAGTTCATTCAATAGTTTAGATTGGGAGTGAGTCTGTAGTTCTGACTGCAATGGGAAGTTCATTCCATAGTTTAGTTTGGGAGTGAGTCTGTAGTTCTGACTGTAATGGGAAGTTCATTCCATAGTTTAGATTGGGAGTGAGTCTGTAGTTCTGACTGCAATGGGAAGTTAATTCCATAGTTTAGATTGGGAGTGAGTCTGTAGTTCTGACTGCAATGGGAAGTGCATTCCATAGTTTAGATTGGGAGTGAGTCTGTAGTTCTGACTGCAATGGGAAGTTCATTCCATAGTTTAGATTGGGAGTGAGTCTGTAGTTCTGACTGTAATGGGAAGTTAATTCCATAGTTTAGATTGGGAGTGAGTCTGTAGTTCTGATTTCAATGGGAAGTTCATTCCATAGTTTAGATTGGGAGTGAGTCTTTAGTTCTGACTGTAATGGGAAGTCCATTCCATAGTTTAGATTGGGAGTGAGTCTGTAGTTCTGACTGCAATGGGAAGTTCATTCCATAGTTTAGATTGGGAGTGAGTCTGTAGTTCTGACTGCAATGGGAAGTCCATTCCATAGTTTAGGAGCCAGAAGGGAGGCGCCACGCTTCCCTTCTGGCTCCAAAACTATGGAATGAACTTAACACAATTTGTGCCCACGACGTCTCCAGGCGTCCTAGGAATTCACCCTTTGTCAGCCTTCTGATTGGTCCCTGTCTGACCAACCAGCAGGCTCTTTCTGCCTTGTTCCGCCCTGGTTCCGCCTTGTTTATGTTGAATTAGCTAAAACCTCTTTTTTTGGAAAAACCTAAAAACTAACATGATCACTGTGCTGCACCTGTGATGTTCCTTCTTACTGACGCCAAGTTTAAAATAACAATTGAACTCACAGAATATCAATACGAAGCAACTGGAAAACATGTTATTTCAATGGTAGTGGATGGAGAGAGAGGGGATTTTTGTCCAGCAACGAAACAGCAACCAATGGGTGCGAAGGGGGGCAGAACCAGGGGCGGGACTTGACAAAGGGTGAATTGAGTGACCCATTTTGACCTGAGATCAGTTTTAAAAAATCTCTTCTACATCCTGACAGTTTTCTGAAAAAGCTATGTTTCTATGTCAGTCGTTTTTCGATTTTTCAAAAATAGCAGATCTACAAGCTCCCTTTGAGCTTGTAGATCTGCTATTTTTCAACAGCTAAATCATAACATAATGCTAACACCAAAAGGGGTTGCCGCTAGGGATGTGTAAATGTGTCCAAAATGAAAATCGATTTGTATAATTCAATATTATACGGGGGAGGGGGGACTACGATGTAGATTAACAGTAATTTTAACTCCAGAGTTAATAAGGGTCCATTTGGTTACTATACTCCATCTTCTGGATGAGGACCACCTGGAACCCCCTCAAGGACCACTGGTGGTCCCTGGACCAGTGGTGAGCCAATTGATCACCATAGCAACCTGATTAGGTACATTCCCAACACCTGTTAAATCCTCCAAACCTGTATCTTGATTGGAATCAATCTCCACTCAGTCATGCAGCTACACAGACACATCCCAGGCACACTTTGGTAGGCCTATAGCCTGTCCTGTTAGGTAGGCCTATAGCCTGTCCTGTTTGGTAGGCCTATAGCCTGTCCTGTTTGGTAGGCCTATAGCCTGTCCTGTTTGGTAGGCCTATAGCCTGTCCTGTTTGGTAGGCCTATAGCCTGTCCTGTTTGGTAGGCCTATAGCCTGTCCTGTTTGGTAGGCCTATAGCCTGTCCTGTTTGGTAGGCCTATAGCCTGTCCTGTTTGGTAGGCCTATAGCCTGTCCTGTTTGGTAGGCCTATAGCCTGTCCTGTTTGGTAGGCCTATAGCCTGTCCTGTTTGGTAGGCCTATAGCCTGTCCTGTTTGGTAGGCCTATAGCCTGTCCTGTTTGGTAGGCCTATAGCCTGTCCTGTTTGGTAGGCCTATAGCCTGTCCTGTTTGGTAGGCCTATAGCCTGTCCTGTTTGGTAGGCCTATAGCCTGTCCTGTTTGGTAGGCCTATAGCCTGTCCTGTTTGGTAGGCCTATAGCCTGTCCTGTTTGGTAGGCCTATAGCCTGTCCTGTTTGGTAGGCCTATAGCCTGTCCTGTTTGGTAGGCCTATAGCCTGTCCTGTTTGGTAGGCCTATAGCCTGTCCTGTTTGGTAGGCCTATAGCCTGTCCTGTTTGGTAGGCCTATAGCCTGTCCTGTTTGGATGACAATATTGCCTTTCCAACAGAACAAAAAACCATTATCGATTATTCATTTTAATAATCGATTTCGATCATGGATTAATCGGACCCATCCCTAGTTAATGACCACTGACCTGAAGGAGGGGTTAATGACCTCTGACCTGAAGGTTAATGACCTCTGACCTGAAGGTTAATGACCTCTGACCTGAAGGTTAATGACCTCTGACCTGAAGGAGGGGTTGTCCTGGTTCTAGTTAATGACCTCTGACCTGAAGGAGGGGTTGTCCTGGTTCTAGTTAATGACCTCTGACCTGAAGGAGGGGTTGTCCTGGTTCTAGTTAATGACCTCTGACCTGAAGGAGGGGTTGTCCTGGTTCTAGTTAATGACCTGACCTGAAGGAGGGGTTGTCCTGGTTCTAGTTAATGACCTCTGACCTGAAGGAGGGGTTGTCCTGGTTCTAGTTAATGACCTCTGACCTGAAGGAGGGGTTGTCCTGGTTCTAGTTAATGACCCTGACCTGAAGGAGGGGTTGTCCTGGTCCTAGTTAATGACCTCTGACCTGAAGGAGGGGTTGTCCTGGTCCTAGTTAATGACCTCTGACCTGAAGGAGGGGTTGTCCTGGTCCTAGTTAATGACCTCTGACCTGAAGGAGGGGTTGTCCTGGTTCTAGTTAATGACCTCTGACCTGAAGGAGGGGTTGTCCTGGTCCTAGTTAATGACCTGACCTGAAGGAGGGGTTGTCCTGGTCCTAGTTAATGACCTCTGACCTGAAGGAGGGGTTGTCCTGGTTCTAGTTAATGACCTCTGACCTGAAGGAGGGGTTGTCCTGGTTCTAGTTAATGACCTCTGACCTGAAGGCGGGGTTAATGACCTGAAGGCGGGGTTAATGACCTGAAGGCGGGGTTAATGACCTGAAGGCGGGGTTAATGACCTGAAGGCGGGGTTAATGACCTGAAGGCGGGGTTAATGACCTGAAGGCGGGGTTGGGTTAATGACTGACCTGAAGGCGGGGTTGTCCCGGTTCTGCATAGCAGCGATGGCCTCCACCTCGGGACCGCCCTCGGCCACGAACCTGGCCAGACGCTCGATGACCAGCCGCACGTCCGCGTCCTTATCGTCCTTGTCGTTGTCGTCTGCCGCGCTGCTGCTGCTGCTGCTGCCCTCTACTGGCCTGGGGGAGACTTTAAGCAGCCTATCAGTACTGGTGACTCACACCAACCGAACCACACCCTCTAACCAAATGTACCCTGATAGATCAACAAACCCACACACCACCACCAGTCTACAGCCAGGCAGGGATAAGAAGAGGGGGGGGGGGGGGGGGGGGGGATGGGAAGGGGGTAACTTTTGCCTCGATTACGTTTTTTTTTCTTTCTTCTAGTGAAAATAGTCGATCCCAGTTCGGACCTGTGGGATGGACTAGTTTCACTAAATGTGCACGCCGATATTGTAATGCACGATTAACCGCTTCCGTCCGTAGGACGTGGCCACACGTCGTAGGGACGCATTGGACGTGTAGCGCATCCTCAATGACATCAGGATATCAGACGTGTAGCGCATCCTCAATGACATCAGGATATCAGACGTGTAGCGCATCCTCAATGACATCAGGATATCAGACGTGTAGCGCATCCTCAATGACATCAGGATATCATTGGACGTGTAGCGCATCCTCAATGATATCAGGATATCATTGGACGTGTCCACACGTCCAATGATATCAGGATATCATTGGACGTGTAGCGCATCCTCAATGATATCAGGATATCATTGGACGTGTAGCGCATCCTCAATGACATCAGGATATCATTGGACGTGTAGCGCATCCTCAATGATATCAGGATATCATTGGACGTGTAGCGCATCCTCAATGACATCAGGATATCAGACGTGTAGCGCATCCTCAATGATATCAGGATATCATTGGACGTGTAGCGCATCCTCAATGATATCAGGATATCATTGGACGTGTAGCGCATCCTCAATGATATCAGGATATCATTGGACGTGTAGCGCATCCTCAATGATATCAGGATATCATTGGACGTGTAGCGCATCCTCAATGATATCAGGATATCATTGGACGTGTAGCGCATCCTCAATGATATCAGGATATCATTGGACGTGTGGACACGTCCAATGATATCAGGATATCATTGGACGTGTGGACACGTCCAATGATATCAGGATATCATTGGACGTGTGGACACGTCCAATGACATCAGGATATCATTGGACGTGTGGACACGTCCTAGCGCATCCTCATATCAGGCGAGAGAAGAATATTCTGAATTCTTTTCCTTTTTTTTTATTTTTCAGTCCGACTCTCGGCCACCGTCCTTTGCGCTCTTCGTTCATATTAGCTTCCCGTTGACTTAGCTGTTAGCGCGGCAGAAAGAATGCCTGGTATCTGCTAATCCAGGGCGCTCTCCGTGGTGCTGAACGGATGGATATACTAGCACTTCATTTCTGACTTCTCATCCGCCTCTCGTTCAAAATATGGACGCTTTTTGGATCATATATCGTATAAATTAAAACGATAGGAATGTAAGCTAGCAAAGTAAAGGAAACTATTTCTCCGTTTTTTTCCCGGATTGTTTCCAGGGGGTTGGTTTCAGAGTAAAAGCGGCCATGTCTTTCCGGCACCCCAGAGCTCCTATTTTGAAGGAGCTAAACCAAAGGGGTAACACTTTATATTAAGGTTGTCTTTATAATGCATTATAGCACATTTATAATGCATTATAATGTGCTTATAAGGCATTATAACACTCGTTATAAATGTTTGTAATCATGTATAATAACTTATAACCACGTTTATAACATATTATAAGTGCTGGTCACAATGCATTATTATGCTCAGTGGAACAGCACATTATAACTATTATAACTTATTATAAAGGCACATAGAGAAGTGCTGTAATGTCTGTCATAATGCATTATAACCAATGTGTATTAAATGGAATAATGTCTTATAAGCATCAATAATATGCTATAGCAGGACTTTGAGACCTTTAAGTAAAGTGGCAACATTCTTTACTGGTTATTAGCAGTTGTGTCATTTTATAATACCCTATAGCATGACTTTGTGACCTTTAAGTAAAGTGACAAAACTTTGCATAACATGCTATAACATATTATTGATGCTTATAAGACATTATTGCATTTAATAAACACATTGGTTATAATGCATTATGACAGACATTACAGCACTTCTCTATGTGCCTTTATAATAAGTTATAATAGTTATAATGTGCTGTTCCACTGAGCATAATAATGCATTGTGACCAGCACTTATGTTATAAACGTGGTTATAAGTTATTATACATGATTACAAACATTTATAACGAGTGTTATAATGCCTTATATTCACATTATAATGCATTATAAAGGCGACCTTAATATAAAGTGTTACCAAAAAAGGAAACGCTTCGCCGATATTCAATTAACCTACACGAGTAAGATTAAGTCATGTTACTGGGTTTTCATGGCCGCCACTACGCTACGCGAGGTTAACTAATGTTTTTCATGGCCGCCGTATGCTACGCTACGCTACAAGAGGTGAACTAATGTTTGTCATGTCCGCTACGCTAAGCTACGCTACGCGAGGTGAACTAATGTTTTTCATGGCCGCCGTACGCTACACGAGGTGAACTAATGTTTTTCATGGCCGCCGTACGCTACACGAGGTGAACTAATGTTTTTCATGGCCGCCGTACGCTACACGAGGTGAACTAATGTTTTTCATGGCCGCCGTACGCTACGCGAGGTGAACTTACCATGGTTTGCCGCGGCTGCGGCGGGTTTGGGCAGATCCTTCCTGAACTCTGCAACTCTCTTCCTGTAGTACAGATACTCTCTGCTGTTCTTATCGTACAGGAAGCTGGAACATCAAAGACAACAGAACACAAACAGGAAGCTGTAACATCAAAGACAAAGAGGTTCTTATCAGACCCTAACCCTAGGAACCCTAACCCTAGGAACCCTAACCCTAGGAAGCTGGAACAACAACACAGGGTTCCCACCAGTGTTGTTTTTGTCGACTAAAAATAAAACTGTCAGGATTTAGAAGGAATTTGTAGAATCGTCCTCACGTCTAAATGGTTAACCCATTTTGGGCGGGAACCCCTTTTGGTGTTTTAAAGAATTATATTATACTTTAGCTATATTGAAAAATAGGCGGAGGCATATTATTACATATGATTTTTGGGCACCAGAAACATAAGGGTTTTCAGAAAACTGTCAGGATTTTGAAGACATTTGTTTTAAATTTCGACGTCAAGCCTAAATGGGTTAGTACACATTGTATTGTGGGGGGGGGGGGGGGGGGGGGGGGGGGGGGGGGGGTTGGGGGTCTACGTACGAGAAGACGGGGTTGTCCCGGTAGTCCTCCTTGGCCTTCCGCTCCAGCTCCGCTCCGCCCTCGGCCACGAACGACGCCAGCTTGTCCAGAATGAGCCTGGTGTCGGAGTCCTCTGGTGGAGAGACTATGAAACACACCATGAGTCCTCTGGTGGAGAGACTATGAAACACACCATGAGTCCTCTGGTGGAGAGACTATGAAACACACCATGAGTCCTCTGGTGGAGAGACTATGAAACACACCATGAGTCCTCTGGTGGAGAGACTATGAAACACACTATGAGTCCTCTGGTGGAGAGACTATGAAACACACCATGAGTCCTCTGGTGGAGAGACTATGAAACACACCATGAGTCCTCTGGTGGAGAGACTATGAAACACACCATGAGTCCTCTGGTGGAGAGACTATGAAACACACCATGAGTCCTCTGGTGGAGGAGAGACTATGAAACACACCATGAGTCCTCTGGTGGAGGAGAGACTATGAAACACACCATGAGTCCTCTGGTGGAGGAGAGACTATGAAACACACCATGAGTCCTCTGGTGGAGAGACTATGAAACACACCATGAGTCCTCTGGTGGAGAGACTATGAAACACACCATGAGTCCTCTGGTGGAGAGACTATGAAACACACCATGAGTCCTCTGGTGGAGAGACTATGAAACACACCATGAGTCCTCTGGTGGAGAGACTATGAAACACACCATGAGTCCTCTGGTGGAGAGACTATGAAACACACCATGAGTCCTCTGGTGGAGAGACTATGAAACACACCATGAGTCCTCTGGTGGAGGAGAGACTATGAAACACACCATGAGTCCTCTGGTGGAGAGACTATGAAACACACCATGAGTCCTCTGGTGGAGAGACTATGAAACACACCATGAGTCCTCTGGTGGAGGAGAGACTATGAAACACACCATGAGTCCTCTGGTGGAGGAGAGACTATGAAACACACCATGAGTCCTCTGGTGGAGGAGAGACTATGAAACACACCATGAGTCCTCTGGTGGAGGAGAGACTATGAAACACACCATGAGTCCTCTGGTGGAGGAGAGACTATGAAACACACCATGAGTCCTCTGGTGGAGAGACTATGAAACACACCATGAGTCCTCTGGTGGAGAGACTATGAAACACACCATGAGTCCTCTGGTGGAGGAGAGACTATGAAACACACCATGAGTCCTCTGGTGGAGGAGAGACTATGAAACACACTATGAGTCCTCTGGTGGAGGAGAGACTATGAAACACACCATGAGTCCTCTGGTGGAGAGACTATGAAACACACCATGAGTCCTCTGGAGGAGGAGAGACTATGAAACACACCATGAGTCCTCTGGTGGAGAGACTATGAAACACACCATGAGTCCTCTGGTGGAGAGACTATGAAACACACCATGAGTCCTCTGGTGGAGGAGAGACTATGAAACACACCATGAGTCCTCTGGTGGAGGAGAGACTATGAAACACACCATGAGTCCTCTGGTGGAGGAGAGACTATGAAACACACCATGAGTCCTCTGGTGGAGGAGACTATGAAACACACCATGAGTCCTCTGGTGGAGGAGAGACTATGAAACACACCATGAGTCCTCTGGTGGAGGAGACTATGAAACACACCATGAGTCCTCTGGTGGAGAGACTATGAAACACACCATGAGTCCTCTGGTGGAGGAGAGACTATGAAACACACCATGAGTCCTCTGGTGGAGGAGAGACTATGAAACACACCATGAGTCCTCTGGTGGAGGAGAGACTATGAAACACACCATGAGTCCTCTGGTGGAGGAGAGACTATGAAACACACCATGAGTCCTCTGGTGGAGGAGACTATGAAACACACCATGAGTCCTCTGGTGGAGGAGAGACTATGAAACACACCATGAGTCCTCTGGTGGAGAGACTATGAAACACACCATGAGTCCTCTGGTGGAGGAGAGACTATGAAACACACCATGAGTCCTCTGGTGGAGGAGAGACTATGAAACACACCATGAGTCCTCTGGTGGAGAGACTATGAAACACACCATGAGTCCTCTGGTGGAGAGACTATGAAACACACCATGAGTCCTCTGGTGGAGAGACTATGAAACACACCATGAGTCCTCTGGTGGAGAGACTATGAAACACACCATGAGTCCTCTGGTGGAGAGACTATGAAACACACCATGAGTCCTCTGGTGGAGAGACTATGAAACACACCATGAGTCCTCTGGTGGAGAGACTATGAAACACACCATGAGTCCTCTGGTGGAGAGACTATGAAACACACCATGAGTCCTCTGGTGGAGGAGAGACTATGAAACACACCATGAGTCCTCTGGTGGAGAGACTATGAAACACACCATGAGTCCTCTGGTGGAGAGACTATGAAACACACCATGAGTCCTCTGGTGGAGAGACTATGAAACACACCATGAGTCCTCTGGTGGAGGAGAGACTATGAAACACACCATGAGTCCTCTGGTGGAGAGACTATGAAACACACCATGAGTCCTCTGGTGGAGAGACTATGAAACACACCATGAGTCCTCTGGTGGAGGAGAGACTATGAAACACACCATGAGTCCTCTGGTGGAGAGACTATGAAACACACCATGAGTCCTCTGGTGGTGGAGAGACTATGAAACACACCATGAGTCCTCTGGTGGAGAGACTATGAAACACACCATGAGTCCTCTGGTGGAGGAGAGACTATGAAACACACCATGAGTCCTCTGGTGGAGAGACTATGAAACACACCATGAGTCCTCTGGTGGAGAGACTATGAAACACACCATGAGTCCTCTGGTGGAGGAGACTATGAAACACACCATGAGTCCTCTGGTGGAGAGACTATGAAACACACCATGAGTCCTCTGGTGGAGAGACTATGAAACACACCATGAGTCCTCTGGTGGAGAGACTATGAAACACACCATGAGTCCTCTGGTGGAGGAGAGACTATGAAACACACCATGAGTCCTCTGGTGGAGGAGAGACTATGAAACACACCATGAGTCCTCTGGTGGAGGAGACTATGAAACACACCATGAGTCCTCTGGTGGAGAGACTATGAAACACACCATGAGTCCTCTGGTGGAGGAGAGACTATGAAACACACCATGAGTCCTCTGGTGGAGAGACTATGAAACACACCATGAGTCCTCTGGTGGAGAGACTATGAAACACACCATGAGTCCTCTGGTGGAGGAGACTATGAAACACACCATGAGTCCTCTGGTGGAGAGACTATGAAACACACCATGAGTCCTCTGGTGGAGAGACTATGAAACACACCATGAGTCCTCTGGTGGAGAGACTATGAAACACACCATGAGTCCTCTGGTGGAGGAGAGACTATGAAACACACCATGAGTCCTCTGGTGGAGGAGAGACTATGAAACACACCATGAGTCCTCTGGTGGAGAGACTATGAAACACACCATGAGTCCTCTGGTGGAGAGACTATGAAACACACCATGAGTCCTCTGGTGGAGGAGAGACTATGAAACACACCATGAGTCCTCTGGTGGAGAGACTATGAAACACACCATGAGTCCTCTGGTGGAGGAGAGACTATGAAACACACCATGAGTCCTCTGGTGGAGAGACTATGAAACACACCATGAGTCCTCTGGTGGAGGAGAGACTATGAAACACACCATGAGTCCTCTGGTGGAGGAGAGACTATGAAACACACCATGAGTCCTCTGGTGGAGAGACTATGAAACACACCATGAGTCCTCTGGTGGAGAGACTATGAAACACACCATGAGTCCTCTGGTGGAGGAGAGACTATGAAACACACCATGAGTCCTCTGGTGGAGGAGAGACTATGAAACACACCATGAGTCCTCTGGTGGAGGAGAGACTATGAAACACAACATGAGTCCTCTGGTGGAGGAGAGACTATGAAACACACCATGAGTCCTCTGGAGGAGAGACTATGAAACACACCATGAGTCCTCTGGAGGAGAGACTATGAAACACACCATGAGTCCTCTGGTGGAGAGACTATGAAACACACCATGAGTCCTCTGGTGGAGAGACTATGAAACACACCATGAGTCCTCTGGTGGAGAGACTATGAAACACACCATGAGTCCTCTGGTGGAGAGACTATGAAACACACCATGAGTCCTCTGGTGGAGAGACTATGAAACACACCATGAGTCCTCTGGTGGAGAGACTATGAAACACACCATGAGTCCTCTGGTGGAGGAGAGACTATGAAACACACCATGAGTCCTCTGGTGGAGAGACTATGAAACACACCATGAGTCCTCTGGTGGAGGAGAGACTATGAAACACACCATGAGTCCTCTGGTGGAGAGACTATGAAACACACCATGAGTCCTCTGGTGGTGGAGAGACTATGAAACACACCATGAGTCCTCTGGTGGAGGAGAGACTATGAAACACACCATGAGTCCTCTGGTGGAGAGACTATGAAACACACCATGAGTCCTCTGGTGGAGAGACTATGAAACACACCATGAGTCCTCTGGTGGAGGAGAGACTATGAAACACACCATGAGTCCTCTGGTGGAGGAGAGACTATGAAACACACCATGAGTCCTCTGGTGGAGAGACTATGAAACACACCATGAGTCCTCTGGTGGAGAGACTATAAAACACACCATGAGTCCTCTGGTGGAGAGACTATGAAACACACCATGAGTCCTCTGGTGGAGGAGAGACTATGAAACACACCATGAGTCCTCTGGTGGAGGAGAGACTATGAAACACACCATGAGTCCTCTGGTGGAGGAGAGACTATGAAACACACCATGAGTCCTCTGGTGGAGGAGAGACTATGAAACACACCATGAGTCCTCTGGTGGAGGAGAGACTATGAAACACACCATGAGTCCTCTGGTGGAGAGACTATGAAACACACCATGAGTCCTCTGGTGGAGAGACTATGAAACACACCATGAGTCCTCTGGTGGAGAGACTATGAAACACACCATGAGTCCTCTGGAGGAGAGACTATGAAACACACCATGAGTCCTCTGGTGGAGAGACTATGAAACACACCATGAGTCCTCTGGTGGAGGAGAGACTATGAAACACACCATGAGTCCTCTGGTGGAGGAGAGACTATGAAACACACCATGAGTCCTCTGGTGGAGGAGAGACTATGAAACACACCATGAGTCCTCTGGTGGAGAGACTATGAAACACACCATGAGTCCTCTGGTGGAGAGACTATGAAACACACCATGAGTCCTCTGGTGGAGAGACTATGAAACACACCATGAGTCCTCTGGTGGAGAGACTATGAAACACACCATGAGTCCTCTGGTGGAGAAGAGACTATGAAACACACCATGAGTCCTCTGGTGGAGGAGAGACTATGAAACACACCATGAGTCCTCTGGTGGAGGAGACTATGAAACACACCATGAGTCCCCTGGTGGAGAGACTATGAAACACACCATGAGTCCTCTGGTGGAGGAGAGACTATGAAACACACCATGAGTCCTCTGGTGGAGAGACTATGAAACACACCATGAGTCCTCTGGTGGAGAGACTATGAAACACACCATGAGTCCTCTGGTGGAGCAGAGACTATGAAACACACCATGAGTCCTCTGGTGGAGCAGAGACTATGAAACACACCATGAGTCCTCTGGTGGAGGAGAGACTATGAAACACACCATGAGTCCTCTGGTGGAGAGACTATGAAACACACCATGAGTCCTCTGGTGGAGGAGAGACTATGAAACACACCATGAGTCCTCTGGAGGAGAGACTATGAAACACACCATGAGTCCTCTGGTGGAGAGACTATGAAACACACCATGAGTCCTCTGGTGGAGAGACTATAAAACACACCATGAGTCCTCTGGTGGAGAGACTATAAAACACACCATGAGTCCTCTGGTGGAGAGACTATGAAACACACCATGAGTCCTCTGGTGGAGAGACTATAAAACACACCATGAGTCCTCTGGTGGAGGAGAGACTATGAAACACACCATGAGTCCTCTGGTGGAGAGACTATGAAACACACCATGAGTCCTCTGGTGGAGGAGAGACTATGAAACACACCATGAGTCCTCTGGTGGAGGAGAGACTATGAAACACACCATGAGTCCTCTGGTGGAGGAGAGACTATGAAACACACCATGAGTCCTCTGGTGGAGAGACTATGAAACACACCATGAGTCCTCTGGAGGAGAGACTATGAAACACACCATGAGTCCTCTGGTGGAGAGACTATGAAACACACCATGAGTCCTCTGGTGGAGAGACTATGAAACACACCATGAGTCCTCTGGTGGAGAGACTAAAGCCAAATTCCAATACCCAAAATCTCGGCCACTCGCTCACTCCCACTCGATCACTCGGGGTCATTCCAGCTTGACCCGGAAATGGTTAACGTTCCGATTGTTAAAGTGCTCCATCGAGGAGGAGAGTGGAGTAGAGTGGAGGAGCCGAGTGGGCTCTCCGAGACCGCATAGAGCGAGTGTACATCAGGTGCAGGCTCGGTGGGGTATGTTGTCTCCTCGCTGCGGATTTCCGCATCACGTGTACATGTTTTTTTCCTTCTCCAGTGACATAAGTCCGCCTCCTCCACATGTGGCACAGAAAACACTGCTTGAAACCCGATACTATGCACCCCCCCACCCCGCATCCACTAGCTGCCGGCCGCTGCGGCTGATGATACGCTGTCGCTGACCCAACACACAAATGCACGCACACACGCACACACATTAAACTAAAAAGCTTTGCCGTTTGTTGAAGAGACACATTTTCGCTGAATTAATAGAGCTTCAGAATGATACAGTAGCCTATAGCCTATGTGAAAGTGAAAGGACCACAACAAGCCACTGGCTTTATTGCGTTGTGTGATATAAGCATAATAAAAGTAGGCTATATTGTGCGCACCTCAAAAGCTATAGTTAATTTCTCTCTGTGCATGCCTGAATGCACAGACTGCTATGAATGACGGTGACAAAAATGTATTTATTTATATGTGGACTGAACTGAATATGTAAATCAGAGAGACTACCTATAATTCCTGTTATAGTGTCCGTTATTTGCAAAGACCGTCGGAGGAGGGACTGTCCGAGGAGGGGGGGGGGGGGGGGTATTTATACGAGCAAAAAGGAACGCGGGCTGCGGGCAGGTCAGGAATTCCCTTCACATTCACAATCATATAATATAACAGTGTGCGCATCCTGGCGCTTATTCACTATTTCAGGAATAAATAGCCTTGTTGCACATGTTACCAATACATACACCGTGACATTGGCCTCGGTTTAATACATGCACAAAAATGAATTGTCTATTCTGTAGACTGTACGGCTCTGGGTTCAGAGTTCCAGTGATCCAGCTGTGTGACACTGTATTGTTCCACCACTTTTGCTTTGGCAATGTAAACGTATGTTTTCCCATGCCAATAAAGCCCTTTGAATTGAATTGAATTGATTCACGTCATAAGTGATCGCGGAATGTGCCGTCGCTTTGAAATGACAGCGGAGTACATTCCGATTCTAGAGGCAAATCCACTCCACCGTCTCCACCACTCTGTCCTCGCATCGAATCCTCTCCTCCTCCACTCCTCCTCGCTGGGGGCGGAGCCGAGGAGCGAGTGGAGGACGCGAGGGGAGTGAGCGAGTGTGAAAGTTGCGGTATTGGAATTTGGCTTAAGAAACACACCATGAGTCCTCTGGTGGAGGAGAGACTATGAAACACACCATGAGTCCTCTGGTGGAGAGACTATGAAACACACCATGAGTCCTCTGGTGGAGAGACTATGAAACACACCATGAGTCCTCTGGTGGAGCAGAGACTATGAAACACACCATGAGTCCTCTGGTGGAGAGACTATGAAACACACCATGAGTCCTCTGGTGGAGAGACTATGAAACACACCATGAGTCCTCTGGTGGAGAGACTATGAAACACACCATGAGTCCTCTGGTGGAGGAGAGACTATGAAACACACCATGAGTCCTCTGGTGGAGGAGAGACTATGAAACACACTATGAGTCCTCTGGTGGAGGAGAGACTATGAAACACACCATGAGTCCTCTGGTGGAGAGACTATGAAACACACCATGAGTCCTCTGGTGGAGGAGAGACTATGAAACACACCATGAGTCCTCTGGTGGAGAGACTATGAAACACACCATGAGTCCTCTGGTGGAGAGACTATGAAACACACCATGAGTCCTCTGGAGGAGAGACTATGAAACACACCATGAGTCCTCTGGTGGAGAGACTATAAAACACACCATGAGTCCTCTGGTGGAGGAGAGACTATGAAACACACCATGAGTCCTCTGGTGGAGAGACTATGAAACACACCATGAGTCCTCTGGAGGAGAGACTATAAAACACACCATGAGTCCTCTGGTGGAGAGACTATGAAACACACCATGAGTCCTCTGGTGGAGAGACTATGAAACACACCATGAGTCCTCTGGTGGAGAGACTATAAAACACACCATGAGTCCTCTGGTGGAGCAGAGACTATGAAACACACCATGAGTCCTCTGGTGGAGGAGAGACTATGAAACACACCATGAGTCCTCTGGTGGAGGAGAGACTATGAAACACACCATGAGTCCTCTGGTGGAGGAGAGACTATGAAACACACCATGAGTCCTCTGGTGGAGGAGAGACTATGAAACACACCATGAGTCCTCTGGTGGAGGAGAGACTATGAAACACACCATGAGTCCTCTGGTGGAGGAGAGACTATGAAACACACCATGAGTCCTCTGGTGGAGAGACTATGAAACACACCATGAGTCCTCTGGTGGAGAGACTATGAAACACACCATGAGTCCTCTGGTGGAGCAGAGACTATGAAACACACCATGAGTCCTCTGGTGGAGAGACTATGAAACACACCATGAGTCCTCTGGTGGAGAGACTATGAAACACACCATGAGTCCTCTGGTGGAGCAGAGACTATGAAACACACCATGAGTCCTCTGGTGGAGAGACTATGAAACACACCATGAGTCCTCTGGTGGAGAGACTATGAAACACACCATGAGTCCTCTGGTGGAGAGACTATGAAACACACCATGAGTCCTCTGGTGGAGGAGAGACTATGAAACACACCATGAGTCCTCTGGTGGAGAGACTATGAAACACACCATGAGTCCTCTGGTGGAGAGACTATGAAACACACCATGAGTCCTCTGGTGGAGAGACTATGAAACACACCATGAGTCCTCTGGTGGAGGAGAGACTATGAAACACACCATGAGTCCTCTGGTGGAGAGACTATGAAACACACCATGAGTCCTCTGGTGGAGGAGAGACTATGAAACACACCATGAGTCCTCTGGTGGAGAGACTATGAAACACACCATGAGTCCTCTGGTGGAGGAGACTATGAAACACACCATGAGTCCTCTGGTGGAGGAGAGACTATGAAACACACCATGAGTCCTCTGGTGGAGGAGAGACTATGAAACACACCATGAGTCCTCTGGTGGAGAGACTATGAAACACACCATGAGTCCTCTGGTGGAGAGACTATGAAACACACCATGAGTCCTCTGGTGGAGGAGAGACTATAAAACACACCATGAGTCCTCTGGTGGAGAGACTATGAAACACACCATGAGTCCTCTGGTGGAGAGACTATGAAACACACCATGAGTCCTCTGGTGGAGGAGAGACTATGAAACACACCATGAGTCCTCTGGTGGAGGAGAGACTATGAAACACACCATGAGTCCTCTGGTGGAGGAGAGACTATGAAACACACCATGAGTCCTCTGGTGGAGAGACTATGAAACACACCATGAGTCCTCTGGTGGAGGAGAGACTATGAAACACACCATGAGTCCTCTGGTGGAGGAGAGACTATGAAACACACCATGAGTCCTCTGGTGGAGGAGAGACTATGAAACACACCATGAGTCCTCTGGTGGAGGAGAGACTATGAAACACACCATGAGTCCTCTGGTGGAGAGACTATGAAACACACCATGAGTCCTCTGGTGGAGAGACTATGAAACACACCATGAGTCCTCTGGTGGAGGAGAGACTATGAAACACACCATGAGTCCTCTGGTGGAGGAGAGACTATGAAACACACCATGAGTCCTCTGGTGGAGAGACTATGAAACACACCATGAGTCCTCTGGTGGAGAGACTATGAAACACACCATGAGTCCTCTGGTGGAGGACTCATGGTGTGTTTCATAGTCTGTGTTTTAATGTGTTTTAATCTATAAACCACTAGAATGGGCTGATACTGATGTGTTTTAATCTATAAACCACTAGAATGGGCCGGTACTGATGTGTTTTAATCTATAAAGGACTAGAATGGGCTGGTACTGATGTGTTTTAATCTATAAACCACTAGAATGGGCTGGTACTGATGTGTTTTAATCTATAAACCACTAGAATGGGCTGGTACTGATGTGTTTTAATCTATAAACCACTAGAATGGGCTGATACCCATGTGTATCTCCCATCACTAGGACTCTCTGACGTTTACCTTTGACTTCCAGGAAGCTGGCGTCTGCGTCTGCGTCCTCGTCCTCGTCCTCTTCGTCGGGGGAACAGAAGACGCTGGGCCTCTGGCTCAGCAGGACTGGACTCTTCTTGCTCTGGGAGTAGTTCTTGAACTGGTGGAGCATGCTGCTGATGCCCAGGCCCGGACGCTTCCCGATCAGAACGCTCTTCTTGCTGCCTCCTCCTCCTCCGCCCGATGACGACGACGACGATGGAGGCGTTTTGGATTCACTGTTGGAACCTAAAAGAAGAAAATAAACCAGGTGATCCAACCGCAAGCACGGGAGCTGCGACTGCATCCTCGATACCACGGTTTGGCAAGGAAACCATACAGCTCCTAGATCAACTAGTTCTTCTATTTATTAAACCGTACAGCTCTAGATCAACTAGTTCTTCTATTTATTAAACCGTACAGCTCTAGATCAACTAGTTCTATTTATTAAACCCTACAGCTCCTAGATCAACTAGTTCTATTTATTAAACCCTACAGCTCTAGATCAACTAGTTCTATTTATTAAACCCTACAGCTCCTAGATCAACTAGTTCTATTTATTAAACCATACAGCTCCTAGATCAACTAGTTCTTCTATTTATTAAACCCTACAGCTCCTAGATCAACTAGTTCTTCTATTTATTAAACCGTACAGCTCTAGATCAACTAGTTCTATTTATTAAACCCTACAGCTCTAGATCAACTAGTTCTATTTATTAAACCCTACAGCTCCTAGATCAACTAGTTCTATTTATTAAACCATACAGCTCCTAGATCAACTAGTTCTTCTATTTATTAAACCCTACAGCTCCTAGATCAACTAGTTCTTCTATTTATTAAACCGTACAGCTCTAGATCAACTAGTTCTATTTATTAAACCCTACAGCTCTAGATCAACTAGTTCTATTTATTAAACCCTACAGCTCCTAGATCAACTAGTTCTATTTATTAAACCATACAGCTCCTAGATCAACTAGTTCTTCTATTTATTAAACCGTACAGCTCTAGATCAACTAGTTCTATTTATTAAACCCTACAGCTCCTAGATCAACTAGTTATATTTATTAAACCCTACAGCTCCTAGATCAACTAGTTCTTCTATTTATTAAACCATACAGCTCCTAGATCAACTAGTTCTTCTATTTATTAAACCATACAGCTCCTAGATCAACTAGTTCTTCTATTTATTAAACCCTACAGCTCCTAGATCAACTAGTTCTTCTATTTATTAAACCATACAGCTCCTAGATCAACTAGTTCTTCTATTTATTAAACCATACAGCTCCTAGATCAACTAGTTCTTCTATTTATTAAACCCTACAGCTCCTAGATCAACTAGTTCTTCTATTTATTAAACCATACAGCTCCTAGATCAACTAGTTCTTCTATTTATTAAACCCTACAGCTCCTAGATCAACTAGTTCTTCTATTTATTAAACCCTACAGCTCCTAGATCAACTAGTTCTTCTATTTATTAAACCATACAGCTCCTAGATCAACTAGTTCTTCTATTTATTAAACCCTACAGCTCCTAGATCAACTAGTTCTTCTATTTATTAAACCCTACAGCTCCTAGATCAACTAGTTCTTCTATTTATTAAACCCTACAGCTCCTAGATCAACTAGTTCTTCTATTTATTAAACCCTACAGCTCCTAGATCAACTAGTTCTTCTATTTATTAAACCATACAGCTCCTAGATCAACTAGTTCTTCTATTTATTAAACCCTACAGCTCCTAGATCAACTAGTTCTTCTATTTATTAAACCCTACAGCTCCTAGATCAACTAGTTCTTCTATTTATTAAACCCTACAGCTCCTAGATCAACTAGTTCTTCTATTTATTAAACCCTACAGCTCTAGATCAACTAGTTCTTCTATTTATTAAACCCTACAGCTCTAGATCACCTAGTTCTATTTATTAAACCCTACAGCTCTAGATCACCTAGTTCTATTTATTAAACCCTACAGCTCTAGATCACCTAGTTCTATTTATTAAACCCTACAGCTCTAGATCAACTAGTTCTATTTATTAAACCCTACAGCTCCTAGATCAACTAGTTCTATTTGTTAAACCCTACAGCTCTAGATCAACTAGTTTTATTTATTAAACCCTACAGCTCTAGATCACCTAGTTCTATTTATTAAACCCTACAGCTCTAGATCAACTAGTTTTATTTATTAAACCATACAGCTCTAGATCACCTAGTTCTGTTTATTAAACCCTACAGCTCTAGATCAACTAGTTTTATTTATTAAACCCTACAGCTCTAGATCACCTAGTTCTATTTATTAAACCCTACAGCTCTAGATCAACTAGTTCTATTTATTAAACCCTACAGCTCTAGATCAACTAGTTCTATTTATTAAACCCTACAGCTCTAGATCAACTAGTTCTGTTTATTAAACCCTACAGCTCTAGATCACCTAGTTATATTTATTAAACCCTACAGCTCTAGATCACCTAGTTCTATTTATTAAACCCTACAGCTCTAGATCACCTAGTTCTATTTATTAAACCCTACAGCTCTAGATCACCTAGTTCTATTTATTAAACCCTACAGCTCTAGATCACCTAGTTCTATTTATTAAACCCTACAGCTCTAGATCACCTAGTTCTATTTATTAAACCCTACAGCTCTAGATCACTTAGTTCTATTTATTAAACCCTACAGCTCTAGATCACCTAGTTCTATTTATTAAACCCTACAGCTCTAGATCACCTAGTTCTATTTATTAAACCCTACAGCTCTAGATCACTTAGTTCTATTTATTAAACCCTACAGCTCTAGATCACCTAGTTCTATTTATTAAACCCTACAGTTCTAGATCACCTAGTTCTATTTATTAAACCGTACAGAATCAGAATCAGGTGTATTGTGATTGTGATGTGCTGAGTGCACGGGCCGCTGAGTGAACGGGCCGCTGAGTGAACGGGCCGCTGAGTGAACGGGCCGCTGAGTGAACGGGCCGCTGAGTGAACGGGCCGCTGAGTGAACGGGCCGCTGAGTGAACGGGCCGCTGAGTGAACGGGCCGCTGAGTGAACGGGCCGCTGAGTGAACGGGCCGCTGAGTGAACGGGCCGCTGAGTGAACGGGCCGCTGAGTGCACGGGCCGCTGAGTGAACGGGCCGCTGAGTGAACGGGCCGCTGAGTGAACGGGCCGCTGAGTGAACGGGCCGCTGCAACATGCGTCGCGCCGCCACAAACTTCTCTTTACATCAGAAAAGAGAAGTTTGTTGGGGTCAGGTGATGCACTCAGCATCAGGGTATGGGTGGAGGCGGTGTGTGGTGTAGGAGTGTGTGTGGTGTAGGAGTGTGTGTGGTGTAGGAGTGTGTGTGTAAAGTTCATTGTTTAGGTTTGCGTGTCCTGAGCAGCCCTCCCGGATTTGGCTCCCAGGGTCGCGTTGTCTCCAAGTCCAGATAGTGAGAGGAATAACACAGCAGGCTGTGCAGACGGAGGGGCCTTGGATTCCCATGCGAAAGCACCCTCAGTTGGCTGGGTGAGGAGGGGGGGGCAGGGGGGCGGGGGGGAGGAGTGACGTTCTCTTCACTGTCTTCACCATGAGTCCATTTTCCAGATGATGGCGAGAAAAGGATTTTTATTTAATCATCCTCTCCTCGCTCGAATTTCGCCCGCGGTAAAATTCCCTGTATTGCAGTCAGACGTTCCTCCGCTCGAGTCCATTGAGCCTTTCAGAAAGTCTTTCCATGTTGTTGTCCATCTTCAGATGAAGCTCAGCTATGACCCCAGACAGGTCACTATGACCCCAGACAGGTCACTATTACCCCCGACAGGTCATTATGGCCCCAGACCGGTCATAATGGCCCCAGACAGGTCACTATGACCCCAGACAGGTCACTATGGCCCCAGACAGGTCACTATGGCCCCAGACAGGTCACTATGACCCCAGACAGGTCATTATGGCCCCAGACAGGTCACTATGACCCCCGACAGGTCACTATGACCCCAGACAGGTCATTATGGCCCCAGACAGGTCACTATGACCCCCGACAGGTCATTATGACCCCAGACAGGTCATTATGACCCCAGACAGGTCACTATGACCCCAGACATGTCACTATGACCCCCGACAGGTCACTATGACCCCCGACAGGTCATTATGACCCCAGACAGGTCACTATGACCCCAGACAGGTCACTATGACCCCAGACAGGTCACTATGACCCCAGACAGGTCATTATGACCCCCGACAGGTCATTATGACCCCAGACAGGTCATTATGGCCCCAGACAGGTCACTATGACCCCCGGCAGGTCATTATGACCCCAGACAGGTCATTATGACCCCAGACAGGTCACTATGACCCCAGACAGGTCATTATGGCCCCAGACAGGTCACTATGACCCCCAACAGGTCACTATGACCCCAGACAGGTCATTATGACCCCAGACAGGTCATAATGGCCCCAGACCGGTCATAATGGCCCCAGACAGGTCACTATGACCCCCGACAGGTCACTATGGCCCCAGACAGGTCACTATGGCCCCAGACAGGTCACTATGACCCCAGACAGGCCCCAGACAGGTCACTAAGCTCAGCTATGACCCCCGACAGGTCACTATGGCCCCCGACAGGTCACTAAGCTCAGCTATGGCCCCGACAGGTCACTATGGCCCCAGACAGGTCACTATGGCCCCAGACAGTCCCCAGACAGGTCACTATGGCCCCAGACAGGTCACTATGGCCCTAGACAGGTCACTATGGCCCCAGACAGGTCATTATGACCCCAGACAGGTCACTATGACCCCAGACAGGTCATTATGACCCCAGACAGGTCACTATGACCCCAGACAGGTCATTATGACCCCAGACAGGTCATTATGGCCCCAGACAGGTCACTATGACCCCAGACAGGTCACTATGACCCCAGACAGGTCACTATGGCCCCAGACAGGTCACTATGACCCCAGACAGGCCCCAGACAGGTCACTATGGCCCCAGACAGGTCACTATGACCCCAGACAGGTCACTAAGCTCAGCTATGGCCCCTGACAGGTCACTAAGCTCAGCTATGGCCCCCGACAGGTCACTAAGCTCAGCTATGGCCCCCGACAGGTCACTAAGCTCAGCTATGGCCCCCGACAGGTCACTAAGCTCAGCTATGGCCCCAGACAGGTCACTATGGCCCCAGACAGGTCACTATGGCCCCCGACAGGTCACTATGGCCCCCGACAGGTCACTCTGCTCAGCTATGGCCCCCGACAGGTCACTATGGTCACTACAGCTCAGCTATGGCCCCAGACAGGTCACTATGGCCCCCGACAGGTCACTATGGCCCCCGACAGGTCACTATGGCCCCCGACAGGTCACTCTGCTCAGCTATGGCCCCCGACAGGTCACTATGGTCACTACAGCTCAGCTATGGCCCCAGAGAGGTCACTATGGCCCCCGACAGGTCACTATGGCCCCAGACAGGTCACTCTGCACAGTTCATTAAGCTCAGCTATGGCCCCCGACAGGTCACTCTGCACAGTTCATTAAGCTCAGCTATGGCCCCCGACAGGTCACTCTGCTCAGCTATGGCCCCCGACAGGTCACTATGGTCACTACAGCTCAGCTATGGCCCCAGACAGGTCACTCTGCACAGTTCATTAAGCTCAGCTATGGCCCCAGACAGGTCACTCTGCTCAGCTATGGCCCCCGACAGGTCACTATGGTCACTACAGCTCAGCTATGGCCCCAGACAGGTCACTATGGCCCCCGACAGGTCACTATGGCCCCAGACAGGTCACTCTGCACAGTTCATTAAGCTCAGCTATGGCCCCCGACAGGTCACTCTGCTCAGCTATGGCCCCCGACAGGTCACTATGGTCACTACAGCTCAGCTATGGCCCCAGACAGGTCACTATGGCCCCCGACAGGTCACTATGGCCCCAGACAGGTCACTCTGCACAGTTCATTAAGCTCAGCTATGGCCCCAGACAGGTCACTCTGCTCAGCTATGGCCCCCGACAGGTCACTATGGTCACTACAGCTCAGCTATGGCCCCAGACAGGTCACTATGGCCCCCCGACAGGTCACTATGGCCCCAGACAGGTCACTCTGCTCAGCTATGGCCCCAGACAGGTCACTCTGCACAGTTCATTAAGCTCAGCTATGGCCCCCGACAGGTCACTATGGCCCCAGACAGGTCACTATGGCCCCCGACAGGTCACTATGGCCCCAGACAGGTCACTCTGCACAGTTCATTAAGCTCAGCTATGGCCCCAGACAGGTCACTCTGCTCAGCTATGGCCCCCGACAGGTCACTATGGTCACTACAGCTCAGCTATGGCCCCAGACAGGTCACTATGGCCCCCGACAGGTCACTATGGCCCCAGACAGGTCACTCTGCACAGTTCATTAAGCTCAGCTATGGCCCCCGACAGGTCACTCTGCTCAGCTATGGCCCCCGACAGGTCACTATGGTCACTACAGCTCAGCTATGGCCCCAGACAGGTCACTATGGCCCCCGACAGGTCACTATGGCCCCAGACAGGTCACTCTGCACAGTTCATTAAGCTCAGCTATGGCCCCCGACAGGTCACTCTGCTCAGCTATGGCCCCCGACAGGTCACTATGGTCACTACAGCTCAGCTATGGCCCCAGACAGGTCACTATGGCCCCCGACAGGTCACTATGGCCCCAGACAGGTCACTCTGCACAGTTCATTAAGCTCAGCTATGGCCCCCGACAGGTCACTCTGCTCAGCTATGGCCCCCGACAGGTCACTATGGTCACTACAGCTCAGCTATGGCCCCAGAGAGGTCACTATGGCCCCCGACAGGTCACTATGGCCCCAGACAGGTCACTATGGCCCCAGACAGGTCACTCTGCACAGTTCATTAAGCTCAGCTATGGCCCCAGACAGGTCACTATGGCCCCCGACAGGTCACTATGGCCCCAGACAGGTCACTATGGCCCCAGACAGGTCACTATGGCCCCAGACAGGTCACTATGGCCCCAGACAGGTCACTCTGCACAGTTAATTTACCGTGGTGAGCAGCTTGGGAGCACTTTCGACACTTTCGACTGCTCCCCTCGAGATCTTCCGGTAGATCAGACCGCCGCCTAGGCCTGATAGCACCCAGCCTGCTACCATGAATCCAATTATCTAAATATCTTCTGCGTCTTCGATGTTCAAAGCGCTGAGACATAATAGTCCCCAATTCTGATAATAAGGGTCTCTGACATAACCCGCAGGAAAAGAGCCCTGTGGGCAAATCGGCTCCCCAGCACCAGAATGTCTGTCCGAATTTGTTTTGGCGAAAGCACTCAAAGACCAGCTAATTAATTCCATGTTTAGCCAGAGATTTAGACGAGAGTCAGTGTAGAGAGACACGTAGTAGCAGGGAATGCAGGCAGGGAGGGAGAGGAGAGGTAGGGGAGGAGAGAGAGAGAGAGAGAATGAGAGGAGAGGTAGGGGAGGAGAGGTAGGGGAGGAGAGAGAGAGAGAGAATGAGAGGTAGGAGGGGAGGAGAGAGAGAGAGAGAATGAGAGGAGAGGTAGGGGAGGAGAGAGAGAATGAGAGGAGAGGTAGGGGAGGAGAGAGAGAGAGAGAATGAGAGGAGAGGTAGGGGAGGAGAGAGAGAGAGAGAATGAGAGGAGAGGTAGGGGAGGAGAGGTAGGGGAGGAGAGAGAGAGAGAGAATGAGAGGAGAGGTAGGGGAGGAGAGGTAGGGGAGGAGAGAGAGAGAGAATGAGAGGAGAGGTAGGGGAGGAGAGGTAGGGGAGGAGAGAGAGAGAGAGAATGAGAGGTAGGAGGGGGAGAGAGAGAGAGAATGAGAGGAGAGGTAGGGGAGGAGAGGTAGGGGAGGAGAGAGAGAGAGAGAATGAGAGGAGAGGTAGGGGAGGAGAGGTAGGGGAGGAGAGAGAGAGAGAATGAGAGGAGAGGTAGGGGAGGAGAGGTAGGGGAGGAGAGAGAGAGAGAGAATGAGAGGAGAGGTAGGGGAGGAGAGGTAGGGAGGAGAGAGAGAATGAGAGGAGAGGTAGGGGAGGAGAGGTAGGGGAGGAGAGAGAGAATGAGAGGAGAGGTAGGGGAGGAGAGGTAGGGGAGGAGAGAGAGAATGAGAGGAGAGGTAGGGGAGGAGAGGTAGGGGAGGAGAGAGAGAGAGAATGAGAGGAGAGGTAGGGGAGGAGAGAGAGAGAGAATGAGAGGAGAGGTAGGGGAGGAGAGAGAGAGAGAATGAGAGGAGAGGTAGGGGAGGAGAGGTAGGGGAGGAGAGAGAGAGAGAGAATGAGAGGAGAGGTAGGGGAGGAGAGGTAGGGGAGGAGAGAGAGAGAGAATGAGAGGAGAGGTAGGGGAGGAGAGGTAGGGGAGGAGAGAGAGAGAGAATGAGAGGAGAGGTAGGGGAGGAGAGGTAGGGGAGGAGAGAGAGAATGAGAGGAGAGGTAGGGGAGGAGAGGTAGGGGAGGAGAGGTAGGGGAGGAGAGGTAGGGGAGGAGAGAGAGAGAGAATGAGAGGAGAGGTAGGGGAGGAGAGGTAGGGGAGGAGAGAGAGAATGAGAGGAGAGGTAGGGGAGGAGAGGTAGGGGAGGAGAGAGAGAGAGAATGAGAGGAGAGGTAGGGGAGGAGAGGTAGGGGAGGAGAGAGAGAATGAGAGGAGAGGTAGGGGAGGAGAGGTAGGGGAGGAGAGAGAGAGAGAGAATGAGAGGAGAGGTAGGGGAGGAGAGGTAGGGGAGGAGAGAGAGAGAGAGAATGAGAGGAGAGGTAGGAGAGGAGAGGTAGGGGAGGAGAGGTAGGGGAGGAGAGGTAGGGGAGGAGAGAGAGAGAGAGAATGAGAGGAGAGGTAGGGGAGGAGAGGTAGGGGAGGAGAGAGAGAGAGAGAATGAGAGGAGAGGTAGGAGAGGAGAGGTAGGGGAGGAGAGGTAGGGGAGGAGAGGTAGGGGAGGAGAGAGAGAGAGAGAATGAGAGGAGAGGTAGGGGAGGAGAGGTAGGGGAGGAGAGGTAGGGGAGGAGAGAGAGAATGAGAGGAGAGGTAGGGGAGGAGAGGTAGGGGAGGAGAGAGAGAGAGAGAATGAGAGGAGAGGTAGGGGAGGAGAGGTAGGGGAGGAGAGGTAGGGGAGGAGAGGTAGGGGAGGAGAGAGAGAGAGAGAATGCAGGCAGGGAGGGAGAGGAGAGGTAGGGGAGAGAGAGAGAGAGAATGAGAGGAGAGGTAGGAGAGGAGAGGTAGGGGAGGAGAGGTAGGGAGGAGAGAGAGAGAGAGAATGAGAGGAGAGGTAGGAGAGGAGAGGTAGGGAGGAGAGGTAGGGGAGGAGAGAGAGAGAGAATGAGAGGAGAGGTAGGAGAGGAGAGGTAGGGGAGGAGAGAGAGAGAGAGAATGAGAGGAGAGGTAGGAGAGGAGAGGTAGGAGAGGAGAGGTAGGGGAGGAGAGAGAGAGAGAATGAGAGGAGAGGTAGGAGAGGAGAGGTAGGAGAGGAGAGGTAGGGGAGGAGAGAGAGAGAGAATGAGAGGAGAGGTAGGGGAGGAGAGGTAGGGGAGGAGAGAGAGAGAGAATGAGAGGAGAGGTAGGAGAGGAGAGGTAGGGGAGGAGAGGTAGGGGAGGAGAGAGAGAGAGAGAATGAGAGGAG
>NW_027638211.1:5000-12500 GCF_951216825.1 Electrona antarctica
ATGTACAAATATGACTGACAAGCTGAGTTGTCAGTAGCTGGATTTGAACACACAACCTTGCGGTCCAAGGGCAAGAGCTCGACTGACTGAGCTACATGGAGACAATCAGTTACTCCATTGTTAACAGGAAAATCATTCAGTATTTGTTCAGCATAAGTACTCAAACTTTAGTGTGTGTGTGTGTGTGTGTGTGTGCGTGCGCGCGCAATTTTCATTGGCTCATAAAAACTTCATTTTTTCACTTAACAAAAATGTGCTACGATTATTTGTCCGTATAGGTCCAAAGTTCACGTGTAGAAGTTTTCGTGCATTTTGAGCAAAGATTCTGGGAGGAGTTACATTTGAACTGTTTTTCATATAATTCAAAATGGCGGGTGATCTAAAGGTCAGAGGTCAAAAGTCAGAACAGGAAAGTTGTTGGGCATGAGGAGACACATATGTGTATCAAAGTGTCATTGCCAACGGTCAAACGGTTCATGAGATATGCACGTTCAAAGTTTGCAAGTTTGCAAGTTTTGCATCAATTGAGTGCTATAGCGCCACCATTTGGCCAATCGTGATGGGCTTCGCATAGTAAAGTGACATAAGCATGTGTGTGTATTAGAGGCAGAAGAATAATTTTCACAAAACAGCAATTTTCATTGGCTCATAAAAACTTCATTTTTTCACTTAACAAAAATGTGCTACGATTATTTGTCCGTATAGGTCCAAAGTTCACGTGTAGAAGTTTTCGTGCATTTTGAGCAAAGATTCTGGGAGGAGTTACATTTGAACTGTTTTTCATATAATTCAAAATGGCGGGTGATCTAAAGGTCAGAGGTCAAAAGTCAGAACTCGGAAGTTGTTCGGCATGAGGAGACACATATGTGTATCAAAGTGTCATTGCCAACGGTCAAACGGTTCATGAGATATGCACGTTCAAAGTTTGCAAGTTTTGCAAGTTTTGCATCAATTGAGTGCTATGCGCCACCATTTGGCCAATCATGATGGGCTTCACATAGTCACCGTTTGGCATGGTCCTCTATCATGTTGACAAGTTTTGCGCAAACCGACTGCACGGTTCAGTCAGAACAGCTATTTTTGGCAGAAGGAGAATAAAATAAAGTACTGATCATATAATTCAAAATGGCGGGTGATCTAAAGGTCAGAGGTCAAAAGTCAGAACACGAAAGTTGTTCGGCATGAGGAGACGCATATGGGTATCAAAGTGTCATTGCCAACGGTCAAACGGTTCATGAGCTATGCACGTTCAAAGTTAGCATTTTAAATTGAGCGCTATAGCGCCACCATTTGGCCAATCGTCTTGGGCTTCGCATATTCACCGTTTGGCATGGCCCTCTACCAGATTACAGCGTTTCGCGAAAACCGACTGCACCATTCAGTCAGAACAGCTATTTTTGGCGGAAGGAGAAGGAGAAGAAGAAAAATAAACACAAAAACAAAGAGTGACCAAAGTCACTGCGTGACTTCTTGGTCCCTAATAATAAGGGAAACATGATGAGAAATGACTAATGAGCAAAGTAAAATAATATGGAAATGCAATTTATAATGAATATTATTATATATGAATATTACAACCCCTATCACACAGGAAAGTGTATTTATGAAACTAATAATAAAACGATCAGCTTAAATACTAAAATAGACGTGATATACATGTATAAATAGGCCAAGCATGTATGTACTGACTGTGAATAGGGACAGTTTTTATAATGCAAAGTGTCATGAATGGCGGACTCATCTTCAAAGTGCTGTCCCATTTCTTTCACACAACAATTTGGAGCCCTTGCAGCCTCTCACCCTCAAACACTTACAGCTGACGTCACTAAAGTCAATGAGGGTCCAGGGCTCAGGGCTTGAGGGAGGCAATTGGGATTGGGCCTGTGTGTGTGGTGCAGTGGGGCATTGTGGGTAGGGTAGTCTTACAGACTCATAGAGGACCTCCTCAGTGTGTGTGTGTGTGTGTGTGTGTGTGTGTGTGTGTGTGTGTGGTGCAGTGGGGCATTGTGGGTAGTGTAGTCTTACAGACTCATAGAGGACCTCCTCAGAGAGCCACTCTTCCTCTTCAAGGTGGTGCAGATCAACAGATCACTGAACAGGAACAGAGATCGGTCCTTCTTCCCTCCGACCGCTTTCTGGAGGGGGGAGAGAGAGAGAGAGAGGGGTGGGGGGGGGGGGGGGAAGAGAGAGAGAGAGAGAGAGAGAGCAGGTTAAAACTAACCTGTGGCAGGTTAACAGGTTAACTGTGGACCATTACGGCCGTATTTTAGGCTAGACTGACTTTCACGTAAAAACGACCAAACATCCCGCGTGCACGCCCATGCACGCCCCCCCATGCACGCCCGTGCATGCCCGTGCACGCCCATGCACGCCCCCCATGCACGCCCCCCATGCACGCCCGTGCATGCCCATGCACGCCCATGCACGCCCCCCATGCACGCCGCCCCATGCATGCCCGTGCACGCCCATGCACGCCCCCCATACACGCCCCCCATGCACGTGCACGCCCATGCACGCCCCCCATGCACGCCCGTGCACGCCCGTGCATGCCCGTGCACGCCCATGCACGCCCCCCATGCACGCCCCCCGTGCACGCCCATGCACGCCCCCCATGCACGCCCCCCATGCACGCCCCCCATGCACGCCCGTGCACGCCCGTGCATGCCCGTGCACGCCCATGCACGCCCCCCATGCCGTATCTATATGCTTTATGGCTCATAATCTGCAAAAATGCGATATTCTGCGCTTGATTTGACCTTACATTGACTTAGTTATGATGATAAAACCTTACATTGACTTAGTTATGATAATAAAACCTTACATTGACTTAGTTATGATAATAAAACCTTACATTGACTTAGTTATGATAATAAAACCTTAGATTGACTTAGTTATGATAATAAAACCTTACATTGACTTAGTTATGATAATAAAACCTTACATTGACTTAGTTATGATAATAAAACCTTACATTGACTTAGTTATGATGATAAAACCTTACATTGACTTAGTTATGATAATAAAACCTTACATTGACTTAGTTATGATGATAAAACCTTACATTGACTTAGTTATGATAATAAAACCTTACATTGACTTAGTTATGATAATAAAACCTTACATTGACTTAGTTATGATAATAAAACCTTACATTGACTTAGTTATGATAATAAAACCTTACATTGACTTAGTTATGATAATAAAACCTTACATTGACTTGGTTATGATAATAAAACCTTACATTGACTTGGTTATGATAATAAAACCTTACATTGACTTAGTTATGATAATAAAACCTTACATTGACTTAGTTATGATAATAAAACCTTACATTGACTTAGTTATGATAATAAAACCTTACATTGACTTAGTTATGATAATAAAACCTTACATTGACTTAGTTATGATAATAACGCCCGTGCACGCCCGTGCATGCCCGTGCACGCCCCCCATGCACGCCCCCCATGCACGCCCGTGCATGCCCGTGCACGCCCATGCACGCCCCCCATGCACGCCCCCCATGCACGCCCGTGCACGCCCGTGCACGCCCATGCACGCCCCCCATGCACGCCCCCCATGCACGCCCGTGCATGCCCGTGCACGCCCATGCACGCCCCCCATGCACGCCCCCCATGCACGTGCACGCCCCCCATACACGCCCCCCATGCACGTGCACGCCCATGCACGCCCCCCATGCACGCCCGTGCACGCCCGTGCATGCCCGTGCACGCCCATGCACGCCCCCCATGCACGCCCCCCATGCACGCCCGTGCACGCCCATGCACGCCCCCCATGCACGCCCCCCATGCACGCCCCCCATGCACGCCCCCCATGCACGCCCGTGCACGCCCGTGCATGCCCGTGCACGCCCATGCACGCCCCCCATGCCGTATCTATATGCTTAATGGCTCATAATCTGCAAAAATGCGATATTCTGCGCTTGATTTGACCTTACATTGACTTAGTTATGATAATAAAACCTTACATTGACTTAGTTATGATAATAAAACCTTACATTGACTTAGTTATGATAATAAAACCTTACATTGACTTAGTTATGATGATAAAACCTTACATTGACTTAGTTATGATAATAAAACCTTACATTGACTTAGTTATGATAATAAAACCTTACATTGACTTAGTTATGATAATAAAACCTTACATTGACTTAGTTATGATAATAAAACCTTACATTGACTTAGTTATGATAATAAAACCTTAGATTGACTTAGTTATGATAATAAAACCTTACATTGACTTAGTTATGATAATAAAACCTTACATTGACTTAGTTATGATGATAAAACCTTACATTGACTTAGTTATGATGATAAAACCTTACATTGACTTAGTTATGATGATAAAACCTTACATTGACTTAGTTATGATAATAAAACCTTACATTGACTTAGTTATGATAATAAAACCTTACATTGACTTAGTTATGATAATAAAACCTTACATTGACTTAGTTATGATAATACAACCTTACATTGACTTAGTTATGATAATAAAACCTTACATTGACTTAGTTATGATAATAAAACCTTACATTGACTTGGTTATGATAATAAAACCTTACATTGACTTGGTTATGATAATAAAACCTTACATTGACTTAGTTATGATAATAAAACCTTACATTGACTTAGTTATGATAATACAACCTTACATTGACTTAGTTATGATAATAAAACCTTACATTGACTTAGTTATGATAATACAACCTTACATTGACTTGGTTATGATAATAAAACCTTACATTGACTTGGTTATGATAATAAAACCTTACATTGACTTGGTTATGATAATAAAACCTTACATTGACTTGGTTATGATAATAAAACCTTACATTGACTTGGTTATGATAATAAAACCTTACATTGACTTAGTTATGATAATAAAACCTTACATTGACTTAGTTATGATAATAAAACCTTACATTGACTTAGTTACGATAATAAAACCTTACATTGACTTAGTTATGATAATAAAACCTTACATTGACTTAGTTATGATAATAAAACCTTAGATTGACTTAGTTATGATAATAAAACCTTACATTGACTTAGTTATGGTAATAAAACCTTACATTGACTTAGTTATGGTAATAAAACCTTACATTGACTTAGTTATGATAATAAAACCTTACATTGACTTAGTTATGATAATAAAACCTTACATTGACTTAGTTATGATAATAAAACCTTACATTGACTTAGTTATGATAATAAAACCTTACACTGACTTAGTTATGATAATAAAACCTTACATTGACTTAGTTATGATAATAAAACCTTACATTGACTTAGTTATGATGATAAAACCTTACATTGACTTAGTTATGATAATAAAACCTTACATTGACTTAGTTATGATAATAAAACCTTACATTGACTTAGTTATGATAATAAAACCTTACATTGACTTAGTTATGATAATACAACCTTACATTGACTTAGTTATGATGATAAAACCTTACATTGACTTAGTTATGATGATAAAACCTTACATTGACTTAGTTATGATGATAAAACCTTACATTGACTTAGTTATGATAATAAAACCTTACATTGACTTAGTTATGATAATAAAACCTTACATTGACTTAGTTATGATAATAAAACCTTACATTGACTTAGTTATGATAATAAAACCTTACATTGACTTAGTTATGATAATAAAACCTTACATTGACTTAGTTATGATGATAAAACCTTACATTGACTTAGTTATGATGATAAAACCTTACATTGACTTAGTTATGATAATAAAACCTTACATTGACTTAGTTATGATAATAAAACCTTACATTGACTTAGTTATGATAATAAAACCTTACATTGACTTAGTTATGATAATAAAACCTTACATTGACTTAGTTATGATGATAAAACCTTACATTGACTTAGTTATGATGATAAAACCTTACATTGACTTAGTTATGATAATAAAACCTTACATTGACTTAGTTAGGATAATAAAACCTTACATTGACTTAGTTATGATAATAAAACCTTACATTGACTTAGTTATGATAATACAACCTTACATTGACTTAGTTATGATAATAAAACCTTACATTGACTTAGTTATGATAATAAAACCTTACATTGACTTAGTTATGATGATAAAACCTTAGATTGACTTAGTTGTTAGAATAGAAAGGCTCAGATACTACTGTGACCTGGTCTTAGTTGTTAGAATAGAAAGGCTCAGATACTACTGTGACCTGGTCTTAGTTGTTAGAATAGAAAGGCTCAGATACTACTGTGACCTGGTCTTAGTTGTTAGAATAGAAAGGCTCAGATACTACTGTGACCTGGTCTTAGTTGTTAGAATAGAAAGGCTCAGATACTACTGTGACCTGGTCTTAGTTGTTAGAATAGAAAGGCTCAGATACTACTGTGACCTGGTCTTAGTTGTTAGAATAGAAAGGCTCAGATACTACTGTGACCTGGTCTTAGTTGTTAGAATAGAAAGGCTCAGATACTACTGTGACCTGGCCGACTTTCACTTCCGGTTCAAGTCGATGTCAACATCCGCTAGCCATGTATTCAAATACGGCTGGCACTGTGCAACGACCCCATCTCCTGGCCAAATAGTAGTATGGCAGCTAACCGGTTAAAACACTGTAATTTGTTTGTTGTTGTTTGTGTAGAGAAATATCAGAGCGCCCAGCGATTTATTGCAGCGATTTATAGCAGCGATTTACAGCAGCGATTTACAGCAGCGATTTACAGCAGCAGAGCACATTTAGGACTGACCAGATGTTACCCTGGATGTAGCTGAAGTAGCTAGATGTAGCCAAAACACTCTAGAGGCGATCGACAACAACGGGAGGTATGATTAATTCTACCGCGACTAGCAACGGGACCGCGATTGGTCGTCTAAGACATGATCTTTGGTTAGAATTGGACGGAATGATTTAGATCAAGAGTTATTCACGCTTTAAGATGTTCCATCTCGTCGGCTAAAATGGGGGGGAAGTATTTCGATGACGCCTGTGGAGTGACGCTCCCAGCCTGTGGAGCGGTGCTCCCAGCCTGTGGAGCGGTGCTCCCAGCCTGTGGAGCGACGCTCCCAGCCTGTGGAGCGGTGCTCCCAGCCTGTGGAGCGGTGCTCCCAGCCTGTGGAGCGGTGCTCCCAGCCTGTGGAGCGGTGCTCCCAGCCTGTGGAGCGGTGCTCCCAGCCTGTGGAGCAACGCTCCCAGCCTGTGGAGCGACGCTCCCAGCCTGTGGAGCGACGCTCCCAGCCTGTGGAGCGGTGCTCCCAGCCTGTGGAGCGGCGCTCCCAGCCTGTGGAGCGGCGCTCCCAGCCTGTGGAGCGACGCTCCCAGCCTGTGGAGCGACGCTCCCAGCCTGTGGAGCGAGGCTCCCAGCCTGTGGAGCGACGCTCCCAGCCTGTGGAGCGGTGCTCCCAGCCTGTGGAGCGATGCTCCCAGCCTGTGGAGCGGTGCTCCCAGCCTGTGGAGCGGTGCTCCCAGCCTGTGGAGCG
>NW_027638211.1:17500-21979 GCF_951216825.1 Electrona antarctica
CACACACATCTGCACGCACACACACGCCTGCACGCACACGCCTGCACGCACACACACATCTGCACGCACACACACATCTGCACGCACACGCCTGCACGCACACACACGCCTGCACGCACAACTGCACGCACACGCCTGCACGCACACGCACGCCTTCACGCGCACACGTCTGCACACCTAGTACTAAAATAATCAAATAGTATAAAAATTGGGAGCCAATGGAGGGAGCGGAGAAGGGGAGAGACGTGTGAGAATTTTGGCAGGTTGAAAACCAGGCGAGCTGCGGCATTTTGGATCAGTTGGAGAGGCTTAAGGGCACCGATAGGCCAGTAAGGTTGACTCCTGGGTGAGGAAGGGTCTGATTCGTCGAATGTTATAGTGTTCAGCTCTATGCTGAAGCCACACACACACACACACACACGACTCACCTCCAGGAACTTGCTGAAAGCAGGTTTCTCCTTAGCGATCCTCACGGCGTCTTTGGCGTTCAGGTAGTTGTCGATGTACGCCGAGTAGATGTTAGCTAGCATCTCCTTAGAGAACTACAAATATAGCATGTTAGCATCTCCTTAGAGAACTACAAATATAGCATGTTAGCATCTACTTAGAGAACTACAAATATAGCATGTTAGCATCTCCTTAGAGAACTACAAATATAGCATGTTAGCATCTCCTTAGAGAACTACACATATAGCATGTTAGCATCTCCTTAGAGAACTACAAATATAGCATGTTAGCATCTCCTTAGAGAACTACAAATATAGCATGTTAGCATATCCTTAGAGAACTACAAATCTAGCATGTTAGCATCTCCTTAGAGAACTACAAATATAGCATGTTAGCATATCCTTAGAAAACCACAAATATGGCATGTTAGCATCTCCATAGAAAACTACAAATAGGCTATAGCATGTTAGCATCTCCTATAGCATGTTAGCATCTCCTTAGGGAACTACAAAATACAGCATGTTAGCATCTCCTTAGAGAACTACAAATATAGCATAGATGTTAGCATCTCCTTAGAGAACTACAAATATAGCATAGATGTTAGGATCTCCTTAGAGAACTACAAATATAGCATAGATGCTAGCGTCTCCTTAGAGAACTACAAATCTAGCATAGATGTTAGCTAGCATCTCCATTTGGTTTCTCTCTACCAATAACCAGGGGGGGGGACTAAGATTTTGATATTTATTATAAGACTAAGACTAATACGAAACAATTTCAGAAGACTAAAATAGTGTGTTTTTCAAAAGTCTAAGACTAAAATCTGCTGGAAAAGTCACCTGGAATGTTTTAGTGCTAGTCTGGTTTTAGTTGACTAAATATAAGATTTCAGTCGACTAAATCTACAGTTGATTTAGTCGACTAAAATGGATTTTGGCGGGCCTTGATGTCGTCGTAATGACTGATTTAACACTCGTTGAAAATAGCTGATTTACAAGCTTGCGTCGCGTTGTGAGCTTGTAGATCTGCTATGTTCAACATGCAACCAAGTGTAAAATGACTCATACTGGATCTCTTGTCCACTAGTCCCTTCCTAGTGGATCTCTTGTCCACTAGTCCCTTCCTAACATTTTAGTCTAGTTTTTATTTGTTGACGAAATTGTCAATAGATTTAGTCTCAGTTTTAGTCATCATAGCTTAGTTTTCATTTAGTTTCCATTTAGTTTTAGTCATCATAGCTTAGTTTTCATTTAGTTTCCATTTAGTTTTAGTCAGTGAACAAAGGTAGTTTTAGTCAGTGAACAAAGGTAGTTTTAGTCAGTGAACAAAGGTAGTTTTAGTCAGTGAACAAAGGTAGTTTTAGTCAGTGAACAAAGGTAGTTTTAGTCAGTGAACAAAGGTAGTTTTAGTCAGTGAACAAAGGTAGTTTTAGTCAGTGAACAAAGGTAGTTTTAGTCAGTGAACAAAGGTAGTTTTAGTCAGTGAACAAAGGTAGTTTTAGTCAGTGAACAAAGGTAGTTTTAGTCAGTGAACAAAGGTAGTTTTAGTCAGTGAACAAAGGTAGTTTTAGTCAGTGAACAAAGGTAGTTTTAGTCAGTGAACACAGGTAGTTTTAGTCAGTGAACAAAGGTAGTTTTAGTCAGTGAACAAAGGTAGTTTTAGTCAGTGAACAAAGGTAGTCGATGAACATTTTCAAATCAACACTGTCTCCAACCCACTCACCGATTGGACGAGGAGGTTTGGCAACCGCACTCACCGATTGGATGAGCAGGTGGCCGACGGTCTGCCTGTCGTGCCATTGGCTGACGCAGCCCGCTGACCTGCTCCAGGAAGCCCTCGTGGTGCTCCAGGATCTCTGGGATCTGGTAGAAGATCTCGTCCACCAATGAGGGATCCACCAGCACAGCGCCACCATCTGGCTGCTTCAGGGGACGCATGTAGCCCTGTAGAAACACAGCTTATAAACCTCCTAACTCCATGTAGCCCTGTAGAAACACATCTTATAAACCTCCTAACTCCATGTAGCCCTGTAGAAACACAGCTTATTATTATAAACCTCCTAACTCCATGTAGCCCTGTAGAAACACATCTTATAAACCTCCTAACTCCATGTAGCCCTGTAGAAACACAGCTTATAAACCTCCTAACTCCATGTAGCCCTGTAGAAACACATCTTATAAACCTCCTAACTCCATGTAGCCCTGTAGAAACACAGCTTATAAACCTCCTAACTCCATGTAGCCCTGTAGAAACACATCTTATAAACCTCCTAACTCCATGTAGCCCTGTAGAAACACAGCTTATAAACCTCCTAACTCCATGTAGCCCTGTAGAAACACATCTTATAAAACCTCCTAACTCCATGTAGCCCTGTAGAAACACAGCTTATTATTATAAACCTCCCAAATCCATGTAGCCCTGTAGAAACACAGGGAGGAAACCTCCTAACTCCATGTAGCCCTGTAGAAACACAGGGAGGAAACCTCCTAACTCCATGTAGCCCTGTAGAAACACATCTTATAAACCTCCTAACTCCATGTAGCCCTGTAGAAACACATCTTATAAACCTCCTAACTCCATGTAGCCCTGTAGAAACACAGCCTATTATTATAAACCTCCCAACTCCATGTAGCCCTGTAGAAACACAGGGAGGAAACCTCGTAACTCCATGTAGCCCTGTAGAAACACATCTTATAAACCTCCTAACTCCATGTAGCCCTGTAGAAATACAGCTTATAAACCTCCTAACTCCATGTAGCCCTGTAGAAACACATCTTATAAACCTCCTAACTCCATGTAGCCCTGTAGAAACACAGCTTATTATTATAAACCTCCCAACTCCATGTAGCCCTGTAGAAACACAGGGAGGAAACCTCCTAACTCCATGTAGCCCTGTAGAAACACAGCTTATAAACCTCCTAACTCCATGTAGCCCTGTAGAAACACATCTTATAAAACTCCTAACTCCATGTAGCCCTGTAGAAACACAGGGAGGAAACCTCCTAACTCCATGTAGCCCTGTAGAAACACAGCTTATTATTATAAACCTCCCAACTCCATGTAGCCCTGTAGAAACACAGGGAGGAAACCTCCTAACTCCATGTAGCGCTGTCGAAACACAGCTTATAAACCTCCTAACTCCATGTAGCCCTGTAGAAACACATCTTATAAACCTCCTAACTCCATGTAGCCCTGTATAAACACAGGGAGGAAACCTAACTCCATGTAGCCCTGTAGAAACACATCTTATAAACCTCCTAACTCCATGTAGCCCTGAAGAAACACATCTTATAAACCTCCTAACTCCATGTAGCCCTGTAGAAACACAGAATATTATTATAAACCTCCCAACTCCATGTAGCCCTGTAGAAACACAGGGAGGAAACCTCCTAACTCCATGTAGCCCTGTAGAAACACATCTTATAAACCTCCTAACTCCATGTAGCCCTGTAGAAACACAGCTTATAAACCTCCTAACTCCATGTAGCCCTGTAGAAACACATCTTATAAACCTCCTAACTCCATGTAGCCCTGTAGAAACACAGCTTATTATTATAAACCTCTCAACTCCATGTAGCCCTGTAGAAACACAGGGAGGAAACCTCCTAACTCCATGTAGGCCTGTAGAAACACAGCTTATAAACATCCTAACTCCATGTAGCCCTGTAGAAACACATCTTATAAACCTCCTAACTCCATGTAGCCCTGTAGAAACACAGCTTATTATTATAAACCTCCTAACTCCATGTAGCCCTGTAGAAACACAGCTTATACACCTCCTAACTCCATGTAGCCCTGTAGAAACACAGCTTATAAACTTCCTAACTCCATGTAGCCCTGTAGAAACACAGCTTATTATTATAAACCTCATAACTCCATGTAGCCCTGTAGAAACACAGCTTATTATTATAAACCTCCTAACTCCATGTAGCCCTGTAGAAACACATCTTATAAACCTCCTAACTCCATGTAGCCGTGTAGAAACACAGCTTATAAACCTCCTAACTCCATGTAGCCCTGTAGAAACACAGC
>NW_027638210.1:0-10000 GCF_951216825.1 Electrona antarctica
CTCATCTTCTTTAGTCTGCGGCTGAACTCATCCATTGAACCCTCCTACTTTCCCCTCAAGTGGACAAAGTTAAGGAGACCCCACGTGACCGGCGGGCCAGCCAATGAGCGTGCGTGTGACGCGCCCGTGTGACGTGACGGCGCACGGCGGCCCGGATAAGGAAATGGGATTAAGACTAAGAGCGTAACACGGCGCGCACGCGCACGCACGCGCGTATCTCCGTGCGCGTGGCTCCTTATAGTTTTAGTGGTTGGACATTATTTATTCAGTCTCGTTAACTTCTTTCTTTCTTTCTTTCTTTCTTTCTTTCTTTCTTTCTTTCTTTCTCTTTTTCATGTCCATCTTTTTCCAAATGTTGGCACGCACGCGCGCCACAGAAACCACAACAATAACAGAGCGGTGCGCGGACACATCTGTCGCTCTCAGTCCAAAAACTCAAAGCGCGCGCGCGTGCGCACACACACACACACACACACACACACACACACACACACACACACACACACACACACACACACACACACACACACACACACACACACACACACACACACACACACTACTGTATACACGACCCCTGACACCCACGCAAACAAAGCCACACACGCGCGCGCACGCCCCCCCCCCCCCTCATTCTGGCAGCAACTTCAACTAGAGAGAAAAAAGAAGGAAAAAAAGCAGAAAGTGCTTGTTGAGTTAAATTGGAGCCGTGTGTGTGTGTGTGTGTGTGTGTGTGTGTGTGTGTGTGTGTGTGTGTGTGTGTGTGTGTGTGTGTGTGTGTGTGTGTGTGTGTGTGTGTGTGTGTGTGTGCGCGCGTGCGCGATAAACACGCACGGCACGCACGCGCGGAGGGTCGCGCTTGCCAAAGTCCCCCCTTCCCTTCCCTTCCCCATCCAGTCAGTGTTATACGGACCGGGGGAACGTGTAGAATTGGCCCGTGCCTCGGTGCGCTCACCCCGGCCATGCAGCCCCGCTCCTCCTCGGTGTCAGAGATAAATCAGGCCGCGGTGCGGGTCGATAGAAAATTCATCAACTAATTCAGGTTCGTTGGGCCTCTCCTAAATCACCGCGGACCCCCGCATTACGCCGGAGAGAGAGAGAGAGACACCTTTGCATTAAGACACAGAGAGAGAGAGAGAGAGGTTATAATCCAACACGCACATTTACACCCCTCGCATAGTAATGTAGATCTGATCTGTGTGACTGTCTGTGCAACAACCAACACTGTGGCTTTGTTTAGAGCTGTTGTGTTTCAACTGATCTCAAAGTGCACTACAATAAAATAACCTGCGCGCAATAATACGAACACAATGCTCTAAATACAGTGTATACACAATCACACTAAATATGATTATGATGTTAATGCAAAATACAGACACTGAATAACATTAATAATAAGATTAAATATGCAAATTATGTGTATTGTTATCAGTAAAGGAATGCACATTCTTATAACAGCATTTATGCTTCGCTATTGACACACGCGCGCGAACACACACACACACACACACACACACACACACACACACACACACACACACACACACACACACACACACACACACACACACACACACACACACACACACACACACACACACACACACTATAGATAGATGATGGAGATACAAGGTCTTTGTTGCCAGAAAATTGACCCAATCCCAATCGACCCCCCCCCCCTCCTCCCCCTCCTTCCCAAAACGCAGCATCATTTTTCACTAAGAAACAAAATGTCAGAAAAAAACCTTCCAGATCAATCTGTACTTTAAAGTCATCGAAATGCCAAAGTATAAACTACTGTCTGATCAGAAAACATATTGATTATCTGATCTTTACAATATAAGGTAATATACAATATACACAAACGTCACAAACGGGAATCAAAGAAAGCGACATTTCTGTGAATTGAGAATAAAATGATACCTGATATTGAAGAATATATGCAGCAATAGAAATGGTTGGATTAGTATTTTGTACAACAGATTGTGTATACATAAACACATCAAAGTTTGTTTTTGCTGTACGGGCGGGGCCTATATAGGCCTATACTGACACAAATATATATTGTAATGTCACTGTACGCTATGGTCGTTCTCAAACTGTTCCGGTCGAGACCCAACGGAGAAATTATATTATAATTATAACTATAGTATAGTTACAATATAGCTGAAAATAGCCTATACTTGTTTTGTTTTTGTTTTTTGTAATTTAAGACGTTTCTTATAGATTTCTCACGAAATTACTGAAAAATAATAATTGAATTTGTTTTTAATTCATAAAAATTGTAGCTCTATTTTGAGAAATGTTTTTTTTTAAATGTTTTGAGGTGTTAATAATTAAAAAAAACTAATGAGAAATAAAGGCACCCATAAAAATATGTCCGTGACCCACAAATAAAAGTTTGGGAACTAGGCTATATATGGCACTATAGGAAAATATAAATAATAAGCTCCATTCATGGTATTTATGAGTGAAATGTTCCATAATGCCAGGTTATTTTTCCTCCATCGAAGTGTATTGATCTACTATCTCTCCCCTAGAATCTGATTTGTGAAATGTTAGAAATGTTTCCACACAAATCCGGATCTACAGGGTAGAAATAGAAGACATAGAACCGCTCTCTCTCTCTCTCTCTCTCTCTCTCTCTCTCTCTCTGCAGATCTCATCAATACACTGATTGGATCCATTATATTACAGCCATGTGACGTCAGCGCTTATCAATCTGTTTATTTATTTTTTAATATATATATGTAGCTCTAGCATATTTCAACAGGTTTCACTAATCCTCAACGATCACCCCACAACTATAATGGCCTATATATATTTAATTCCATAATTCCATTTCATGTTTATATATATTCAACATTTTATGATCCTATAAAACCGGAATTTTCCTTAGATGCGGAAATTAATCAATCATTATTTCATTTTAAGATGTTCTTCCCCCACTAGTATATATGTTTCAAGAAATGTTTCGTAAATTTGATAGACTTGTAGAATATTATATAGGCTAAATAATAATCATACATTTAACAAAGGTATACAATATATATTTATAAAACATTTCAAATTAAAACATTTCCCCCGTGAATGCATGCGTGGACCCTCGTGTAATCTTGCCATGTACCACCGGCGGTCCGCGGACCACTGGTTGATAAACACAACAGTGGTCCGTCCGCGTCATCTTTCTATTATGAGTCATTTGAACTACAAGACCACAATGCGTTGCACGGTGACCTTTGAACTTCACGTGTGTTCAAGTGTTTTTTCAAGTTCACGCTACTGTTTATGACGTCATGTTTTATTGTAGTTTTTTTGGGGGGGACTCGCCCCTGGATCCAAAAATAGATTTCTATAAAATGTTGTAGGCTACTGTGAAAGCTTATGAAAAAAACCTTAAGACTGTATCGGTTTAAATCCTAAACAGGCCAATATGTTCTGTGTTCTTGAGTCATTGAAGCGGTACAACATTGAGGGACATTCCTCCGCAGCTAGACGGACATAAAAAGCGGACATGGAGACAATAAATCGCGGCCTCGTTTCAAACTCCAAGCCGCCGATCAGGGCCGGATGACAGGCCGCTGGCTTCACCCGATGAATTATTGTTACGGCCATTCTTTCATTCTTTCTTTCATTCATTCATCCTTTTAAAAACAAGATTTACTATAGTTTACTAGTAAGAGTGGTGAGAAAACGGATCTGTGCCTTTGATTTTAGGATTACAGACATGAATATTCAACCAATAATTCATATTATTTACTTGTATAATAGTTATATATTCCACCGTACGGACAGACTGAGGCACATGATGGCGACACAGACGACATGGCTTCAAATACCATTTTAACTTTTCAAATCATTAAGGTATACATTACAAACTTTGAATATCAAACCCTCGCGTCCATTTATTTCCATTTAGCTTATTTAATCCACTCCGGGTTTTTTTTTTTTTTTTTTTTTTTAGAAAGTTGGATTCTCTTCAAAAGTTGTCAAAAAAATGAATTAAACTGAGTCCATTTGGCGCAGCAGCTTCGAGGCTTGTCAAAACCAGCTCCTCTCTGGACTTAATGAAGAGAGAACGCTAATTCCAACATTAGTGAAGTATCTTTTTGGCCCCGTGGGAGAATATAATGGAATGAATGAAGAACGTTACGGTGAAAAATTAACTGCAAAGAAACCTGCATTTTAAAAAGTTATAACATTAATTAAAACAATGCAACCTTTATTAGTGTATTATTAGATGTATATCAGTTTTTTTGTTGAATGTTCTACTGTACAAGTGGCAACTTTTCAGTGTTAAAAAAATATATTAAAATAACAAAACAATAATTAAAAACATCTCATCCTGTGAAACCTTAAAAAAGAACCACAGCAACCGTGCAGGTCAGCTCAGCAGGTGTTGACGTGTTGTTATTATTTTCATATATAGTTGTGTTGTCTTTCCTCCCACATTGATTTAGTGACATTTAATTCCCTCCTCTGAGTCTGGGTCTGCACGAGGCAATATCTGAGTCTGGGTCTGGGTCTGGGTCTGCACGAGGCAATATCTGGGTCTGGGTCTGGGTCTGCACGAGGCAATATCTGAGTCTGGGTCTGAGTCTGGGTCTGCACGAGGCAATATCTGAGTCTGGGTCTGGGTCTGGGTCTGCACGAGGCAATATCTGGGTCTGGGTCTGCACGAGGCAATATCTGAGTCTGGGTCTGGGTCTGCACGAGGCAATATCTGAGTCTGGGTCTGGGTCTGGGTCTGCACGAGGCAATATCTGGGTCTGGGTCTGGGTCTGCACGAGGCAATATCTGAGTCTGGGTCTGGGTCTGCACGAGGCAATATCTGGGTCTGAGTCTGGGTCTGCACGAGGCAATATCTGGGTCTGGGTCTGCACGAGGCAATATCTGGGTCTGAGTCTGGGTCTGGGTCTGGGTCTGCACGAGGCAATATCTGGGTCTGAGTCTGGGTCTGCACGAGGCAATATTTGGGTCTGGGTCTGCACGAGGCAATATCTGGGTCTGGGTCTGCACGAGGCAATATCTGGGTCTGGGTCTGGGTCTGCACGAGGCAATATCTGAGTCTGGGTCTGGGTCTGCACGAGGCAATATCTGAGTCTGGATCTGGGTCTGGGTCTGGGTCCGGGTCTGCACGAGGCAATATCTGAGTCTGGGTCTCTATACTGGATACACAATAAATAAAATACCGGTACATATAAAGTAGTTAATCTATCAGAGCTTAGACAACATTTATTTAGACTGGGAACAACAGTGTGACATCGACACAATTCCTGTATTTTTATAGTAGCCTATACTATAGTATAGTCTGCATACTATAGAATTCTATATTATTTTATAGTATTATTCTAGTAGTATTGTATACTATATTCTATAGCCTACTATTTCCTATAGCATAGTAATTTTCTATATTATTCTATGGCAGTATTTCTAGCATCCTATAGGCTAGTAGTCAAGCACTCTGTATTGTGTAGTACTCTATATATTCTATAGTATTCCTATAGCATCATATAATATTGTAAATCAGTATATTGTATATTATTCTAGTAGTATTCTAGGCTAGTATTCCTATATAGAATCGTATAGTATTGTACAGCAGTATTGTATAGTATTCTAGTATTAGTATTCCTATAGAATCATATAATATTGTAAAGCAGTATATTGTATAGTATTCTAGTAGTATTCTAGTATTAGTATTCCTATAGAATCGTATAGTATTGTACAGCAGTATTGTATAGTATTCCAGTATTAGTATTCCTATAGCATCGTATTGTAAAGCATTCTATATTCATTGTCCTGGCTGCCAGTGGGGGCTTGTTTTTGTGTCACCTTGACCTCCCGGAGGCCCCCCCCACCCCTCGGGGGGTCCGGAGGTCTCGTCAGGTATGGATCAAGGTGTGTGGTGTGTATGTCTACCCCCCCCCCCCCCCCCCCCCCCCCCACCCCCCCCGGCGGGGCCTCAACTTCCCGTTGTCTGTGTCAAGGTTGTCAGCGGGCCCTTTCAGCCCCGCAGCGATGCATTGTTCACAGTTCAAACACCGCTTGGGTCAACGGCGGTTCAAGCCCCGTTCCGTCCACAATGCAGGGAGGGGTCCGGTACGCTGCCGCTGCACCCTACCATGCAGCAGGGAGGGAGGGGTCCCTTTATTTTTTGTGGGGCGCCAGCTGCCCCTCCTATATTCAGATGTTTGTGTATAGATTTTCGTCCTACGCAAAGATTAAATTGCCATTGACAATGAATGGAGAATTTACGTAATTTGTAGACGAGCAAATCGGCTATTTTTGTCCTACACAAAGAATAAATGATGATGTACGATGAATAGAGCCCCTTACTTCACACGCTTTATGATGATGTGATGAATAGAGCCCCTTACTTCACACGCTTTATCCCACCAATTTTGTAACCCATTTTTCACCCGGTGCCAATTGCCGATAAGCAGTATGGCCTCGGTACCCGCATGCTTTTATTTTCGTTGGAAAAATCTGTTGGGAAAATCTGGCATATAGCCTATAGGAAGCCCACTTCCTTGTATTTCGCTAACCAATAACTGTGGACCGCCTGTTTTCGACCGCCACCCGCCCTCTAGACCACGCCCCTCTAGACCACGCCCCTCTAGACCACGCCCCTCTAGACCAGACATCACACAGGCTGCATGGGACAGGACACCTAGCTGTAATCCTGGGCACTACTCTCCATCTGCCAACATGGGGAGAGCCCCGAACTGAGCCCGTGCTTCCTTCAATGCGCGAGAAGTGAGCAGGAAGCGTCTTATCGCCTGACAGGGGGGAGTTTCCCCGGTTGGACGTAGCGCGTGGAAGGAACACGTTATTCCAACCAGTTCCTTTCCCTTCCATCAGGCGCCCCGGCTGGCCAGGGGGAGGCAGTATATAGACCAGGATTACTGCATGCTTTTTGTGAGGGTACCTATACCCTATAGGGGACACGGGGAGAACATGTGAGGGTACCTACTCTAGGGGACACGGGGAGAACATATGAGGGTAGCCTACCTACCCTATAGGGACACGGGGAGAACATGTGAGGGTACCTACCCTATAGGGGACACGGGGAGAACATGTGAGGGTACCTACCCTAGGGGACACGGGGAGAACATGTGAGGATACCTACCCTAGGGGACACGGGGAGAACATGTGAGGGTACCTACCCTAGGGGACACAGGGAGAACATGTGAGGGTACCTACCCTAGGGGACACGGGGAGAACATGTGAGGATACCTACCCTAGGGGACACGGGGAGAGCATGTGAGGGTACCTACCCTAGGGGACACTGGGAGAACATGTGAGGGTACCTACCCTAGGGGACACGGGGAGAACATGTGAGGGTACCTACTCTAGGGGACACGGGGAGAACATGTGAGGGTACCTACTCTAGGGGACACGGGGAGAACATGTGAGGGTACCTACCCTAGGGGACACTGGGAGAACATGTGAGGGTACCTACCCTAGGGGACACGGGGAGAACATGTGAGGGTACCTACTCTAGGGGACACGGGGAGAGCATGTGAGGGTACCTACCCTAGGGGACACGGGGAGAACATGTGAGGGTACCTACTCTAGGGGACACGGGGAGAACAATCAAACTCCACACAGAAAGGCCCTCTCGCCAACCCCGTCTCGGGTATGGGCACAGATGACGCGGAGGAGAGAACACGCCCCCAGCGCCCACAGCATCCCCAGTGGGAATCGAACCCTGGACCTTCTAGCTGTGAGGCCACAGCACTAACCGACTGCGCCCCCTAGCTGCCCCTTTAGAGCATGGAGGTCTCACACTTCACTTTCAAAGATGATGATGAATAGCAGATCTACACGCTTGCCGGCGTGGCATTTTTAAAATAAATCATAACTACCCTAAACAAACATTAAAAGTCCATAGACTTGGCTGCCACATGGGAGGGACTGCAGGCACCACTCAAAAAAGAAAGTTATTGGACTTTCAAGGTTTCCACCCGATAGCGACCCATTTCTAATCACAGCTGCCCAATGAATAAATGTAACATCTGCCCTGCTTATATCTGGATATATGTATAAATGTAAATATAGGCCCTATTGTCACTCTGCTCACATCAGGAATATCTGAATATCTGTCATGTCTTTATCCTCGTTTTCCTGCATTCATGCTTCCCTTCCTATAGTAAACTACAAACGCCAGAGCTTGTACGAATCAGGGAAAACCATCTCCCCTGTTTCACCACCTGTAAACATAGAGCACCGAAGTCCTGACATCACTGCCCTCTACTGTCAGTAGTGGGCGTCAGTTCACAGGTTCATGTACTTTTTATTTGCATTGTAATCTCCATAGGGGGATTTTAGATCGCCTCATATAAGAACTGTGTTTGAAAAATACACCGATCACCCCGGCCTTTTCACTCATATGGATATGAAGCATCGACTGAAGGTGGAAATGTACAAATATACCCAAAGTGTAACAAAATAAGCGTTAGAAACGACTCGAACAACCCAGAGACTACATTTCCGGGTAGGCGGGTGGCTACATCTGCCCGTCGCACAACAGAAAGTTTATTTTTATTTTATTGATATTTAATGTTTCGTGGTTAGTACGAGTTGAGTCACCACCAGCTGAGCTTACGTCAACGTGGAATCTCAGGAACGCAATATGTTGACAGCTGGGCGTGACGTATATTAGCAGCGACATTGCCTTCATATGTAGTTTCAAGGCTTTTGCGTCCACATTAATTCCATTTTCTCCAGAAACTGGCTGTATCAAATATGAATGGACATCATTAACGACGCACAGCCACTCCCCTGACAGAAAGGCCGGGGTGGTCGGTTTATTTTTCAAACCCAGTTCTTATATGAATCGACCTAAAATCGCCCTATGGAGATTTCAATGCAAATAAAAAAATACATGAACCTGTGTGTTGGTGCCCTCTACTGAAAGTGACGTCAGACTTCGGTGCTCTATTACTGTAAACATCACTGTAAACATCACTGTAAACATTACTGTAAACATTCAGTTGATTCTGATTCACATTCTTATTATTCATTCCATTTCTCTGTGACCTCATATACTATTATGAAAGAGTAACATTGGACTCAAATGGAACCTTGTGTGCATACGTGCATGCGTGCGTGTGTGTGCATGTGTGTGTCCATTTTGAAGTTAGTTACACCCAAAATGTAACTGTATTCTATTCATATAATGAAACAATTTTGTAGCCAAAGAACCATTCTTCTCATGGCCTCCAAAGAACCATATCTGGATGGTAATCTGAGGCACTCTGAAGAACCATTTTGGATCCAGTTGGCACCTCTATTTCTCTAGTCAGTTCAAGTATAAAGTAGCACCTCAACCTGACACACACGGTTCAAAGGTGTTTGTTCTCAAAGAACAACAACTGCTTTCAGTTCAGCCTGAGTGGAAAGAGTCGTACAATATTTCACAGCTTCTGGTTGAGAAGACGGTTTAGTTTAGCAGCACGTGAAGACGGTTTAGCAGCACGTGAAGACGGTTTAGCAGCACATGAAGACGGTTTAGCAGCACGTGAAGACGGTTTAGCAGCACGTGAAGACGGTTTAGCAGCACGTGAAGACGGTTTAGTTTAGCAGCACGTGAAGACGGTTTAGCAGCACATGAAGACGGTTTAGCAGCACGTGAAGACGGTTTAGCAGCGCATGAAGACGGTTTAGCAGCACGTGAAGACGGTTTAGTTTAGCAGCACGTGAAGACGGTTTAGCAGCACATGAAGACGGTTTAGCAGCACATGAAGACGGTTTAGCAGCACATGAAGACGGTTTAGCAGCACATGAAGACGGTTTAGCAGCACATGAAGACGGTTTAGCAGCACATGAAGACGGTTTAGCAGCACATGAAGACGGTTTAGTTTAGCAGCACGTGAAGACGGTTTAGCAGCACGTGAAGACGGTTTAGCAGCACATGAAGACGGTTTAGCAGCACATGAAGACGGTTTAGCAGCACATGAAGACGGTTTAGCAGCACATGAAGGCGGTTTAGCAGCAC
>NW_027638210.1:12500-15378 GCF_951216825.1 Electrona antarctica
CACACTGCAGCGAGACAGATAGAGGGATTACATGTACTTATTGAAAGATATAACATGTTTCTTATGTTGGCCTATATATGCTACTGTAAATTAATTCATTTTTTGACACTTGCATTGACAATGTAAGTATATTGTCCAACATGGCAATACAGCAGTGGTTCCAAAATGTATAGTTTTATATGGATTTGAACCCAGACAATATGTTGTGCCGGGGACCCCCAGGGAACCCTGCAGGGACCCCCAGGGACCCCCAGGGACTGAGGGACCCTCATACAAGGACTCCCATATCAATGCTGTGTTGTTAAAATGTTTCAAAAAAAGAACAATTTTGTGAAAATAACAGATGAGTACAGCTTGTAGATTGAGCTATTTTCAAATAGCTAATCTCTGTTAAGACAAGTGGATAAACTCTAGTTTCTGATAGTCATTTAGCTCAATTAAGGAGACTTGTAAAACCACACAATTCAAAGATAAAGACACTTTGAATTGAATCGATAGATTGAAATAAATGTATATATTTGATAGAAACTAATAAATAATAATAATAAACCGCTTTACAGTGGCAATATATAGATGGAATATATTTGCATGAGCCATATACCGTTTCTCCTTTTATGACGTCACATATAGAGCTTTGTACTATTTATTTATATTGAAATACAGTTAGTAAACTGTACTAAAGATCACGTGACGAGAGAGAGACACGTGTCTTTTGTATTGCCGGGGTCAATTTCCGTTTACAGTCTCGCGCCCGAGCGCTACAACAACACTCATGCGCAAACGGTAAATATCCTGCTGTGTGTGTGCGGCCCAGTGCGGGCGTGCGTGTGCGCGCGCTCGCGTGTTATAGTGTGTGTGTGTGTGTGAAAAGCAATAAAATATTGAGGGAACGGAAGCGAGGAGGAATAAATACAGTCTCTAAGTTCCTCTCTGCAGTCACTTTCTACAATATTTACGAGCTCTCCTTCAGCTCCGAGTCACCGAACACCGAGTCACCATTCTGCAGAAAACAGTCAAAACACAGACCCTAAAAAACCTTTAGCCGCCGCACAGAACTGAAAGTATTCACTATACAAACTACAGGATTATATTATGTATGAACCACAAAGGTAAGAATATACTAATACGGACCTATACCGCAATAATGGTTCTATCTATCTATCTATCTATCTATCTATCTATCTATCTATCTATCTATCTATCTATCTATCTATCTATCTATCTATCTATCTATCTATCTATCTATCTATCTATCTATCTATCTATCTATCTCTATCTATGCGCGCGTGGGTGCATGTGCGAAAGGGCAATTTGTTTAGCCTAATTTTTTAAATATGTAACATCTGATTGTCTTAAATTAAATGAACTAAAAATATACTAGTTATTTCTATAAATGTTATTTAAACGAAACTAAAATACCGACAGAATTTAGAATGTATTTTAAATCTAAATATCGGCCTAACAATAAATAAAGCTTTAACACATAAAGGCCTTCTGTTCATTTTATTTCTATACGTCAAAGTCCTAAAAAAAACATTAACAACGAAATTATACGGAGGAAGAAAAATCACGTTTCTTTCTTGCTATTGTTGCGGATTTTGAAAAATAACAAGTTCCATTCTGAGGTTTAATAGTATTATTGTCATGCAAAACGAGCCAATAGAGAGAAATGCATTAGTTTCCCTACAGACCCTCACAGACCCTCACCCTCTCTAACGCTCCCTACAAGTCCATTAGTGTCCTTCCAGACCCTCACAGACCCTCACCCTCTCTCACCCTCTGTAACCAGCCCTCTCTCACCCTCCCTAAAAGCCCCTAAAAGTCCCCCAGCCTTTGGTCCAGAAAACGGATCAATCTCAAGGTGTTCCCTCCATTGTGTTGGAGAGCCTTTTGTCCTCCATAAAGAATGATCTGTTTCAATTTGACATTCAGACCTGAGCCATGAGGCGAGGCGGACCCGGGCCGACCCGGGACGACCCAGGTCAAATATACTGAGCCATGAGGCCAGGCGGACCCGGGCCGACCCAGGTCAAATATAGCTTACTGATATACGGGAGCCATGAGGCCAGGCCGACCCGGGCCGACCCAGGTCAAATATAGCTTACTGATATACGGGAGCCATGAGGCCAGGCCGACCCGGGTCAAATACTGATATACCGCAGCCAGAGGCCGGGCCTACCAGGCCGACATACCCAGGTCAAATATACTGATATACCGCAGCCAGAGGCCGGGCCGACCCAGGCCAAACCAGGCCGACCCAGGTCAAATATAGCTTATTGATATACAGATATCTTACAGATATACAATAAGCCCAGGTCAAATATACTGGGCTAAAACATTATAGGCCTACTTCCTTCTGGAGAAATGTTGTACGTGTTTAGCTGTAAATGTATAGTGTATTTCAACGGATATAATCGAGGCGTGCAGTCATAATTGGCCTTAATTGTTCTAGAATGTGGACAAAATGAAATGTTTCCTTAGAGAAATGTTGGACGTTTTTAGCTGTAAATGTATAGTTTATTTAAACGGATATAATCGAGGCGTGCAGTCATAATTGGCCTTAATTGTTCTAGAATGTGGACAAAATGAAATGTTTCCTTAGAGAAATGTTGGACGTTTTTAGCTGAAAATGTGGTCTATTTCTGTCGGATATCCTGCAGCCATAATTATCCTTATTCTACAAAATCATTCTTATTATGTTTTGGTGGCAAGTGGGACAGAATAAATTAATTGTCCGTCGTATGTTGTTGAATACAGAGAAACAACTGTCAAAAAAGCACAAATGTAGTTTTTATACTAACCCTATACAATAATAACCTAATAACACATTAATCAATGCGTTGTAAATATCGACTATACACACCATGCAATTTATTTA
>NW_027638209.1:7500-12276 GCF_951216825.1 Electrona antarctica
TTCTTAAAGAAAAACAGTGTTCACACTACATTACTCTTAGTGGATCAACAGAGCCGGGCAGTTTCCACACAACCCCATAATAAAGCAGGAAACTGCTCCACTGACAGTGGCCTGGCTCTCCGCTATGGCTGCAACATATATATATATATATAAACTGCTCCACTGACAGTGGCCTGGCTCTCCGCTATGGCTGCAACATATATATATATATAAACTGCTCCACTGACAGTGGCCTGGCTCTCCGCTATGGCTGCAACATATATATAAACTGCTCCACTGACAGTGGCCTGGCTCTCCGCTATGGCTGCAACATATATATAAACTGCTCCACTGACAGTGGCCTGGCTCTCCGCTATGACTGCAACATATATATAAACTGCTCCACTGACAGTGGCCTGGCTCTCCGCTATGGCTGCAACATATATATATATATAAACTGCTCCACTGACAGTGGCCTGGCTCTCCGCTATGGCTGCAACATATATATATATATAAACTGCTCCACTGACAGTGGCCTGGCTCTCCGCTATGGCTGCAACATATATATATATAAACTGCTCCACTGACAGTGGCCTGGCTCTCCGCTATGGCTGCAACATATATATATATATAAACTGCTCCACTGACAGTGGCCTGGCTCTCCGCTATGGCTGCAACATATATATAAACTGCTCCACTGACAGTGGCCTGGCTCTCCGCTATGACTGCAACATATATATAAACTGCTCCACTGACAGTGGCCTGGCTCTCCGCTATGGCTGCAACATATACTTCCCTACAAAGCCAGAGTGCAGTAACTTCGAAGAAAAAGATCACTGATAAATTTAAAGGAGTTTTAACTGGTCAGCCAAATGAGATATTGGTAGAACGTCACACGCCAGTGACAACACAGTGGATTGTCAGTAAATTGTCCGAACATTGTCTGTGAGAAAGGAGAGATTTTGCAAAGGTGTTGTCATGTAAATTTGTGGTTCCCAAACTCTGTCATGTCAAGAACCCCCAAAATGATACTCATTAGCCTGCATACCCCCCATTTGAATATATATCCCAGGGACCCCCCATATAGTCTACTTGCCAGCCCATAGAGCCCCATTGTGAACCTGGACATGTTGAGTACACCAAGGTTTTATGTTAGAAATGTAGTATGGTATGTATGGGTCCCATGCAGCATGGAGAAACTGCCGGATGCTAACTTGCTATTATGCTGAGCAATTTTCATAATTGGGATAATATGTGACCATACCATTAACAACCTATACTAAGGCAAAATATTAAAAATTTCATCAGGCTTTATGTAGTATGTGACATGTCAAACTAGGGTTTTCATGATGCTGAAACCATTACAAGCATTAGTTTAGCAAAAAAACACTCATTGGGCTAAAAATGGCCACTTGACCTGATGTAATGGCATTTCTATCTCAGGGACCCCAATGTATATTGTAAAATAATGTTAATTTAACCAATCAGACCCTAACGGGGTCTTTTTATATTTGGTATGACCGGGCTGGGGGGATCGAACACCCGACCTCCCAATCCCAGGGCGAACACTCTAACCACAAGGCCACTGAGCAAATGTAGCCTTACAGGTCTGCAACCCTGATAATGTGTTCTCACTGGCAGATATACAAAGCATGCTTTTTTTTGTTTTTTTAATGAAAGCCAGCGACGAATGACGATGAAGATACACCCACCTTGTAGCTGCCACAATACACTACAGATACACCCACCTTGTAGCTGCCACAATACACTGCAGATACACCCACCTTGTAGCTGCCACAATACACTGAGATACACCCACCTTGTAGCTGCCACAATACACTGCAGATACACCCACCTTGTAGCTGCCACAATACACTGCAGATACACCCACCTTGTAGCTGCCACAATACACTGAGATACACCCACCTTGTAGCGTCCACAATACACTACAGATACACCCACCTTGTAGCTGCCACAATACACTGAGATACACCCACCTTGTAGCGTCCACAATACACTGCAGATACACCCACCTTGTAGCTGCGACAATACACTGAGATACACCCACCTTGTAGCGTCCACATTACACTGCAGATACACCCACCTTGTAGCTGCCACAATACACTGAGATACACCCACCTTGTAGCGTCCACAATACACTGAGATACACCCACCTTGTAGCTGCCACAATACACTGCAGATACACCCACCTTGTAGCTGCCACAATACACTGAGATACACCCACCTTGTAGCGTCCACAATACACTACAGATACACCCACCTTGTAGCTGCCACAATACACTGCAGATACACCCACCTTGTAGCGTCCACAATACACTGCAGATACAAAGCTACAAAGATGAAGATACACCCACCTTGTAGCGTCCACAATACACTGCAGATACAAAGCTACAAAGATGAAGATACACCCACCTTGTAGCGTCCACAATACACTGCAGATACAAAGCTACAAAACGTTGCCATTTCCACTCAACTTTTCCCAGGCTTTTTGTTTCTTTCTTTCTTCCTTTATTATATTTCACGCTTGACGTCAACAGGCTTGTTGTGCAACAATTCAACAACACCTCAGAGACAGATAGTGCTGCTCTGCTTTTCATCACTGTAGTTTTAGTGCCACTAGTGTGACGTGAACGCATCACAAGACTGACGGTGGTCCTTGAAATTAAAACTTCTTGAGAACATACTGCTATGTAGTGCGCTGGTTCCCAGACACTGGGTCGGGACCCATTTGTGGGTCACGAAGAGATACCTATCACCTTATTTGTTTTTTTGTTTCCTATACATTTTGTTTTTAATTATTACTAATTATTATTATAATAATTACTATTTCAAAACATTTTCCAAAATAAGGAGCGAACCTTTTCATGAATAAGAACCAAATGCAATGTTTTTCAAAATATAACATTTTTTTTGAATAAAAGACGAGATGACATTTCTGGTTTGGGTCTGGAGCTGAACAGATGGGGGAACCTGCAGTTCTGCAGTGCAGGGGTGGGCAACATTAAAAATGGAGAGGGCCACTATAGTTCCACACTCACTCCAGAGGGCCACTATAGTTCCACACTCACTCCAGAGGGCCACTATAGTTCCACACTCACTCCAGAGGGCCACTATAGTTCCACACTCACTCCAGAGGGCCACTATAGTTCCACACTCACTCCAGAGGGCCACTATAGTTCCACACTCACTCCAGAGGGCCAGCACTGCAATGCTAGCACCGCTTGGCCTTTTCAGTGGAAGCCATGCAGGCTACATGGAGGGCCAAACAGGGCTGTGGAGATGATAAACATGTGAAGATGTCCCTGGTGGCTGCTAACCTCTCACACACTGGAAACACACTACGACAAACAGTACAGAGAGTGTCCCTGTGTGCGCTGCAATAACAGCAGTGTGCATGAGCAGAACTCCAACAGACAGGCACACATACGCACGCGCGCACACGCGCACGCACGCACGCACGCACGCACGCACGCACGCACACACAATGTTGACAGTGGCAGTTACCGCTTATTTTAACTTCTATTGACATATACTCTCCCTCTCTCCAACACTCACATGCCCTCCATCACTCCCTCCTCTGTGTCTCCCTCTCTCTCTCTCTCTCTCTCTCTGTCTCTCCCTTCTCTTGTTTTTCTTTCTTTTGGAGCAATCCCTCCATTACTATTTTTAGGATCTGAGAGAAAAGGGTGGAGAGAGAGTCAGTCAGTCAGTCAGACAGACAGACAGACAGACAGACAGACAGACAGACAGACACTATATTTTGTCAATCTCACTTTAAAATTGGTGTGTGTGTGTATGCTCGCATGTGTGTGTGTGTGTGTGTGTGCGTGCGTGCGTCATTGAAAAGCCTCAGCTGACTTATTGTCCAGTTCTAGTCTAAAGAGCCTTCATCAAAGGACAACTGGAGTTTAAATCAGCTTTTTGATGTCAAATCTATAATAGATTGATCCGGGCCGCCGGCGTATAGTGGTCTGGGCACCCTATAGGCTGCCACCCTGACACCTGACACCCTATAGGCTGCCACCCTGACACCTGACACCCTATAGGCTGCCACCCTGACACCTGACACCCTATAGGCTGCCACCCTGAGGCCTGACACCCTATAGGCTGACACCCTGACGCCTGACACCCTATAGGCTGCCACCCTGACACCTGACACCCTATAGGCTGCCACCCTGACACCTGACACCCTATAGGCTGCCACCCTGACACCTGACACCCTATAGGCTGCCACCCTGACACCTGACACCCTATAGGCTGCCACCCTGAGGCCTGACACCCTATAGGCTGACACCCTGACGCCTGACACCCTATAGGCTGCCACCCTGACACCTGACACCCTATATGCTGCCACCCTGCCACCTGACACCCTATAGGCTGCCACCCTGACGCCTGGCACCCTATAGGCTGCCACCCTGACACCTGACACCCTATAGGCTGCCACCCTGACGCCTGGCACCCTATAGGCTGCCACCCTGACACCTGACACCCTATAGGCTGCCACCCTGACACCTGACACCCTATAGGCTGTCACCCTGACACCTAACACCCTATAGGCTGCCACCCTGACACCTGACACCCTATAGGCTGACACCCTGACACCTGACACCCTATAGGCTGCAATGCTAGCCTGACAGCGACAGCGTGTTGCGAACCCTGAACCCAACGACCTCCGCTGCATGTCACTCTCCATCTCTCTCCCCATTTCCTGTCAGTCTACTGTACTATCAATAAATCAACAGGTCCATTTGGTTTCATTTTACGCTCTCAAAAGTT
>NW_027638208.1:0-27500 GCF_951216825.1 Electrona antarctica
ATTATTATTATTATTATTATTATTACCCTTATCAAGTTTTGTGTGCATGAAACATAGTGACTATGGCCAGTGCACCAGGCCAAATTTCCGGTCCCCACCGTGCGGCCCATGGGGGCGTGAAAATTCAGGGGGGGGACTCTACATGTCCTCTGGGCCCGACTCTTCGCGTGGACACCACTTGTTCGCCCATCAGTCCAACGGATGACCCACACTGATTTGTTTCTCTTTGTTTATTATTAATAAATTTTTAGGGCCCTATCTTGCAGTTCAAGCATAATTCCACAGGGTGGCAAAAACTATTAGAACAGTGCTCTGTGTACACCTCCCACAGTATGCTATGGGAAACAGTGTTTCTGATATAGTGACCTCCCGTGGACCCTGGATCTGGCTGGGAAAGGCTAGAATAGGGTCTACTAGGCTCTTGTCAGCCCTGTAGGTCCTCACGCTTGAGATGAACCACTGTAGTGTGTACACAGGCCATAGTTTTTACATGAGTTTGGGTGCACGGCCAATAGTTTTACATAGACTATAGTACAGTAATGTCCTGTAGGGCCACAGTATGCTATGGGAAACAGTGTTTCTGATATAGTGACCTCCCGTGGACCCGCACGCACGCACGCACGCACGCACGCACGCACGCACGCACGCACGCACGCACGCACGCACGCACGCACGCACGCACGCACGCACGCACGCACGCACGCACGCACGCACGCACGCACGCACAGTTAGATGGCTATACTAGGCTGGATCTGGCTGGGAAAGGCTAGAATAGGGTCTACTAGGCTCTTGTCAGCCCTGTAGGTCCTCACGCTTCAGATGAACCACTGTAGTGTGTACAAAGGCCATAGTTTTTACATGAGTTTGGGTGCACGGCCAATAGTTTTACATAGACTATAGTACAGTAATGTCCTGTAGGTCCACAGTATGCTATGGGAAACAGTGTTTCTGGTATAGTGACCTCCCGTGGACCCTCACGCACGCACGCACGCACGCACGCACGCATGCACGCACGCACGCACGCACGCACGCACGCATGCACGCACGCACGCACAGTTAGATGGCTATACTAGGCTGGATCTGGGAAAGGCTAGAATAGGGTCTACTAGGCTGTACTAGGCTCTTGTCAACCCTGTAGGTCCTCACGCTTGAGATGAACCACTGTGTACACAGGCCATAGTTTTTACATGAGTTTGGGTGCACGGCCAATAGTTTTACATAGGCTATAGTACAGTAATGTCTCGTACAGCCTAGTCCAGCCTAGTACATCCTAGTCCAGCCTAGTCCAGCCTAGTACAGCCTAGTACAGCCTAGTACAGCCTAGTGCAGCCTAGTACAGCCTAGTCCATCTTAGTACAGCCTAGTCCACCCTAGTACAGCCTAGTGCAGCCTAGTGCAGCCTAGGCCAGCCTAGTCCAGCCTAGTACAGCCTAGTCCACCCTAGTCCAGCCTAGTGCAGCCTAGTCCAGCCTAGACCAGCCTAGTCCAGCCTAGTCCAGACTTGAGAAGCCTAGTCCAGCCTAGAGCAGCCTAGTCCAGCCTGGGAAAGGCTAGAATAGGGTCTACTAGGCTCTTGTCAGCCCTGTAGGTCCTCACGCTTGAGATGAACCACTGTAGTGTGTACACAGGCCATAGTTTTTACATGAGTTTGGGTGCACGGCCAATAGTTTTACATAGACTATAGTACAGTAATGTCCTGTAGGGCCACAGTATGCTATGGGAAACAGTGTTTCTGATATAGTGACCTCCCGCCTAGTACAGCCTAGTACAGCCTAGTGCAGCCTAGTACAGCCTAGTCCATCTTAGTACAGCCTAGTCCACCCTAGTACAGCCTAGTGCAGCCTAGTGCAGCCTAGTCCAGCCTAGTACAGCCTAGTCCACCCTAGTACAGCCTAGTCCAGCCTAGTGCAGCCTAGTCCAGCCTAGACCAGCCTAGTCCAGCCTAGTCCAGACTTGAGAAGCCTAGTCCAGCCTAGAGCAGCCTAGTCCAGCCTGGGAAAGGCTAGAATAGGGTCTACTAGGCTCTTGTCAGCCCTGTAGGTCCTCACGCTTGAGATGAACCACTGTAGTGTGTACACAGGCCATAGTACAGCCTAGTCCACCCTAGTACAGCCTAGTCCAGCCTAGTGCAGCCTAGTCCAGCCTAGACCAGCCTAGTCCAGCCTAGTCCAGACTTGAGAAGCCTAGTCCAGCCTAGAGCAGCCTAGTCCAGCCTGGGAAAGGCTAGAATAGGGTCTACTAGGCTCTTGTCAGCCCTGTAGGTCCTCACGCTTGAGATGAACCACTGTAGTGTACAGCCTAGTGCAGCCTAGGCCAGCCTAGTCCAGCCTAGTACAGCCTAGTCCAGCCTAGTGCAGCCTAGTCCAGCCTAGCCCAGCCTAGTCCAGCCTAGTCCAGATTTGAGAAGCCTAGTCCAGCCTAGAGCAGCCTAGTCCAGCCTGGGAAAGGCTAGAATAGGGTCTACTAGGCTCTTGTCAGCCCTGTAGGTCCTCACGCTTGATATGAACCACTGTAGTGTGTACACAGGCCATAGTTGTCTCCACCAGGCCGAAGGCATGGGGAGAGAGTATGTTTTGCACTCCGTCCGTGTGTCCGTCCGTCCGTGTGTGTGTCCGTCCGTCCTTCCTTCCGTCCGTCTGTGTACAGCTAATCTCCGGCACCGTTAACCCGGTCGATGCCAAACTTTGCACACACACTCCCTGGATGCCAACGATGAACCTCTGCCCCGCATTTTCCAGAACGGCCTGTTATAGCGCCACCATGAGGCAGCTTTTCACATGTTTTACCTAAAACTGCACCGATCTGCGTGAAACGTTGCATGCACACTCCCTAGAGGCCAAGGACAAACCTTTGACCTGCATTTTCCGCATCTGCCTTTTATAGCGCCACCAGGAGGCCGACTTTTGAAAAACACATTTTTTGATATTACTCCTCCAGATTCTGTCCAAAAATCTCACAAATCGTTACACAGTATCTCTATGGTCATGTGCTCAAGTCGGATCTGTCCGATATTTCATATTCCATCATAATTGGCTATAATTGGCTTTCACAGTTTGCAAGATTGCCCCGTTTTGAACAAAAGCCTCAAATCATGAACGCAGCATGCAATTTACGTGAAATATTTCACACATTTTCTTACTGGGCTGAGGAATATATCCCACCCTTTTCACATTGGCCTGTTATAGCGCCACCAACAGGTTGATTTTTGCTAAACACATTTTTGGAACAAAATGCCTCAAATCATCCAATTGCCATCAAAGGCAAACATGTTTATATTACTCCTAAACATCTCACACAGTCCTATCCTCCTGGTGGAGACCTGTGCCCAGAAGGGCACTTTTTCTAGTTTTTACATGAGTTTGGGTGCACGGCCAATAGTTTTACATAGACTATAGTACAGTAATGTCCTGTAGGGCCACAGTATGCTATGGGAAACAGTGTTTCTGATATAGTGACCTCCCGTGGACCCGCACGCACGCACGCACGCACGCACACACGCACGCACGCACGCAGAGCAGCCTAGTCCAGCCTAGTTCAGCCTAGTCCAGCATATTTTGTTGGTCTATTGGTAAACTATTGGTCGTGCACACACATGTAAAAACTATTGCCTGTGTACACAGTGGTTATTCCCAAGTGCGAAAAGGTTCAGGACTCACAAGAGCCTATAGTACAGCTTAATAGAGTCTATTAGAGTCCAGTACAGCCTAGTACACCCTATTCTAGCCTATTCCAGCCTGATCCAGCCTAGTATAGCTTAGTATAGCCATCTAAATACCCCCCCTCCTAGTCTATTCTCCCACTAGGCTGGACTAGGCTAGACGTGGGTGTACATGGCTGTACCAGACCCTACTGGCCTCTAATAGGCTGTTTTCGGCTCTAGTAGACTGTGCTAGGCTGTACTAGGGTCTATTAGGCTGTACGAGGCAGTAAAGTACTATAGCCTAGAAATGTTCATGTAAAACTATTGGCCGTGCACACAAACTCCTGTAAAAACTATTGCCCGTGTACACAGTGGTTATTTCAAGTGCGAGGAACTACAGGGCTGACAAGAGTCTAGTACAGCCTAGTACACCCTATTCTAGCCCTTTCCAGCCCGATCCAACCTAGTATAGCCTAGTACAGCCATCTAAATACCCCTCTCTCCAAGTCAATTCTCCCACTAGGCTGGACTAAGCTAAACTTGTGTGTACAAGGTTGTACTAGACTCTACTGGGCTCCAATAGGCTGTTTTCGGCTCTAGCAGACTGTACTAGGCTCTATTAGGCTGTACGAGGCAGTAAAGTACTATAGCGTAGAAATGTTCATGTAAAACTATTGGCCGTGCACACAAACTCCTGTAAAAACTATTGCCCGTGTACACAGTGGTTATTCCCAAGTGCGAGGAACTACAGGGCTGACAAGAGCCTAGTACAGCCTATTCTAGCCTATTCCAGCCTGATGTAGCCTAGTATAGCCTAGTACAGCCATCTAAATCCCCCCCCCCCCTCCTAGTCTATTCTCCCACTAGGCTGGATTAAGCTAAACGTGGGTGTACAAGGCTGTACTAGACTCTACTGGGCTCCAATAGGCTGTTTCCGGCTCTAGCAGACTGTACTAGGCTCTATTAGGCTGTACGAGGCAGTAAAGTACTATAGCCTAGAAATGTTCATGTAAAACTATTGGCCGTGCACACAAAGTCCTGTAAAAACTATTGCCCGTGTACACAGTGGTTATTCCCAAGTGCGAGGAACTACAGGGCTGACAAGAGCCTAGTACAGCCTAATAGAGGCTATTAGAGTCTAGCACAGCCTAGTACACCCCATTCTAGCCTTTTCCAGCCTGATCCAACCTAGTATAGCATAGTACAGCCACCAAAATACCCCCCTCTCCAAGTCTATTCTCCCACTAGGCTGGACTAGGCAGGACGTGTGTGTACAAGGCTATACTAGACTATACTGGCCTCTAATAGGCTGTTTTCGGCTCTAGTAGACTGTGCTAGGCTGTACTAGGGTATATTAGGCTGTACGAGGCAGTACAGTACTATAGCGTAGAAATGTTCATGTAAAACTATTGGCCGTGCACACAAACTCCTGTAAAAACTATTGCCCGTGTACACAGTGGTTATTTCAAGTGCGAGGAACTACAGGGCTGACAAGAGCCTAGTACAGCCTAGTACACCCTATTCTAGCCCTTTCCAGCCTGATCCAGCCTAGTATATCCTAGTATAGCCATCTAAATACCCCTCTCCCCTAGTCTATTCTCCCACTAGGTTGGACTAGGCTAGACGTGGTTGTACATGGCTGTACTAGACTCTACTGGGCTCTAATAGGCTGTTTTCAGCTCTAGTAGACCATGCTAGGCTGTACTAGGGTCTATTAGGCTGTACGAGGCTGTAAAGTACTATACCTAGAAATGTTCATCTAAAACTATTGGCCGTGCACACTAACTCCTGTAAAAACTATTTCCCGTGTACACAGTGGTTATTCCCAGGTCCAAGGAAATACAGGGCTGACAAGAGCCTAGTACAGCCTAGTACACCCTATTCTAGCCTATTCCAGCCTGATCCAGCCTAGTATAGCCTAGTACAGCCATCTAAATACCCCTCTCTCCAAGTCTATTCTCCCACTAGGCTGGACTAAGCTAAACGTGGGTGTACAAGGCTGTACTGGACTCTACTGGCCTCTAATAGGCTGTTTTCGGCTCTAGTAGACTGTGCTAGGCTGTACTAGGGTATATTAGGCTGTATGAGGCAGTACAGTACTATAGCGTAGAAATATTCATGTAAAACTATTGGCCGTGCACACAAACTCATGTAAAAACTATTGCCCGTGTACACAGTGGTTATTTCAAGTGCGAGGAACTACAGGGCTGACAAGAGCCTAGTACAGCCTAGTACACCCTATTCTAGCCCTTTCCAGCCTGATCCAGCCTAGTATATCCTAGTATAGCCATCTAAATACCCCTCTCCCCTAGTCTATTCTCCCACTAGGTTGGACTAGGCTAGACGTGGGTGTACATGGCTGTACTAGACTCTACTGGGCTCTAATAGGCTGTTTTCAGCTCTAGTAGACCGTGCTAGGCTGTACTAGGGTCTATTAGGCTGTACGAGGCTGTAAAGTACTATACCTAGAAATGTTCATCTAAAACTATTGGCCGTGCACACTAACTCCTGTAAAAACTATTTCCCGTGTACACAGTGGTTATTCCCAGGTGCAAGGAAATACAGGGCTGACAAGAGCCTAGTACAGCCTAGTACACCCTATTCTAGCCCTTTCCAGCCTGATCCAGCCTAGTATATCCTAGTATAGCCATCTAAATACCCCTCTCCCCTAGTCTATTCTCCCACTAGGTTGGACTAGGCTAGACGTGGTTGTACATGGCTGTACTAGACTCTACTGGGCTCTAATAGGCTGTTTTCAGCTCTAGTAGACCATGCTAGGCTGTACTAGGGTCTATTAGGCTGTACGAGGCTGTAAAGTACTATACCTAGAAATGTTCATCTAAAACTATTGGCCGTGCACACTAACTCCTGTAAAAACTATTTCCCGTGTACACAGTGGTTATTCCCAGGTGCAAGGAAATACAGGGCTGACAAGAGCCTAGTACAGCCTAGTACACCCTATTCTAGCCTATTCCAGCCTGATCCAGCCTAGTATAGCCTAGTACAGCCATCTAAATACCCCTCTCTCCAAGTCTATTCTCCCACTAGGCTGGACTAAGCTAAACGTGGGTGTACAAGGCTGTACTAGACTCTACTGGCCTCTAATAGGCTGTTTTCGGCTCTAGTAGACTGTGCTAGGCTGTACTAGGGTATATTAGGCTGTATGAGGCAGTACAGTACTATAGCGTAGAAATGTTAATGTAAAACTATTGGCCGTGCACACAAACTCATGTAAAAACTATTGCCCGTGTACACAGTGGTTATTTCAAGTGCGAGGAACTACAGGGCTGACAAGAGCCTAGTACAGCCTAGTACACCCTATTCTAGCCCTTTCCAGCCTGATCCAGCCTAGTATATCCTAGTATAGCCATCTAAATACCCCTCTCCCCTAGTCTATTCTCCCACTAGGTTGGACTAGGCTAGACGTGGGTGTACATGGCTGTACTAGACTCTACTGGGCTCTAATAGGCTGTTTTCAGCTCTAGTAGACCGTGCTAGGCTGTACTAGGGTCTATTAGGCTGTACGAGGCTGTAAAGTACTATACCTAGAAATGTTCATCTAAAACTATTGGCCGTGCACACTAACTCCTGTAAAAACTATTTCCCGTGTACACAGTGGTTATTCCCAAGTGCAAGGAAATACAGGGCTGACAAGAGCCTAGTACAGCCTAGTACACCCTATTCTAGCCTATTCCAGCCTGATCCAGCCTAGTATAGCCTAGTACAGCCATCTAAATACCCCTCTCTCCATGTCTATTCTCCCACTAGGCTGGACTAAGCTAAACGTGGGTGTACAAGGCTGTACTAGACTCTACTGGGCTCCAATAGGCTGTTTCCGGCTCTAGCAGACTGTACTAGGGTCTATTAGGCTGTACGAGGCAGTAAAGTACTATAGCCTAGAAATGTTCATGTAAAACTATTGGCCGTGCACACAAACTCCTGTAAAAACTATTGCCCATGTACACAGTGGTTATTTCAAGTGCGAGGAACTGCAGGGCGGACAAGAGTCTAGTACACCCTATTCTAGCCTATTCCAGCCTGATGTAGCCTAGTATAGCCTAGTACAGCCATCTAAATACCCCCCCTCCTAGTCTATTCTCCCACTAGGCTGGATTAAGCTAAACGTGGGTGTACAAGGCTGTACTAGACTCTACTACAGTACACAGTGGTTATTCCCAAGTGCGAGGAACTACAGGGCTGACAAGAGCCTAGTACAGCCTAATAGAGGCTATTAGAGTCTAGCACAGCCTAGTACACCCCATTCTAGCCTTTTCCAGCCTGATCCAACCTAGTATAGCCTAGTACAGCCACCAAAATACCGCCCTCTCCAAGTCTATTCTCCCACTAGGCTGGACTAGGCAGGACGTGTGTGTACAAGGCTATACTAGACTCTACTGGCCTCTAATAGGCTGTTTTCGGCTCTAGTAGACTGTGCTAGGCTGTACTAGGGTATATTAGGCTGTACGAGGCAGTACAGTACTATAGCGTAGAAATGTTCATGTAAAACTATTGGCCGTGCACACAAACTCCTGTAAAAACTATTGCCTGTGTACACAGTGGTTATTTCAAGTGTGAGGAACTACAGGGCTGACAAGAGCCTAGTACAGCCTAGTACACCCTATTCTAGCCCTTTCCAGCCTGATCCAGCCTAGTATATCCTAGTATAGCCATCTAAATACCCCTCTCCCCTAGTCTATTCTCCCACTAGGTTGGACTAGGCTAGACGTGGGTGTACATGGCTGTACTAGACTCTACTGGGCTCTAATAGGCTGTTTTCAGCACTAGTAGACCGTGCTAGGCTGTACTAGGGTCTATTAGGCTGTACGAGGCTGTAAAGTACTATACCTAGAAATGTTCATCTAAAACTATTGGCCGTGCACACTAACTCCTGTAAAAACTATTTCCCGTGTACACAGTGGTTATTCCCAAGTGCAAGGAAATACAGGGCTGACAAGAGCCTTATAACAATCAGGCCTATTGGCGTATAAGTCTGAGTTATATAAAATAAAATAAATAAATAAAGGTCCTGTACCTGCGACAGTAAATCTAGATACTAGAAATGAACAGTAGTATAGAGCACAAGGAAAACGCAAAACTATTTCCCTTTAGGTGAAATGGCTGGTCTTTATAATATTTACAGATCGAATCAAACCAAAATCATACAAACTGGGCAATCAATCCCTTCAAAATGTAAATTAAATGTTCCAGTCCCTTCAAATTATCCCCTGCAATGTCCCTTTAAAGGTGCCCCCAAAGTCAGTGTTCCAAAAGTAATCCCGAAAAAAGTAATCAGAGTATCCAGATTAATCCAACTGCTGTAGATCCTCTTCTGTTCAATTTAGACAGTTCAAAAAACGTACAAAACAAAAAGGCAAAGCCTTGCCTACCGGAAAAATGAAAAAGTATCTGCTGCTCACCCCACCTTTAAGTCGGGCGTGGTCCGCTGGGTCCTTTGTTCACCAGCTCTGTTTGTTTGACAGAGCTCCAAGCCTCAGAAGCTGGCCTACCAAACTTTATTTCCTTCCCTTGGCAAAGTTCTTCGGTCAGACCGGCATTTTCTGCGTTTTACCTCTGAATTGGCATAGTATTGGCCTTTAAAAGAGTGTGTTTGGCAACGAAAACTAGCAACACCAAACTCTCTCCTTACTGCCCAAAATGGAACCCAGGCTCGGCGCCTCACTTCCTGGTCTTTTATAGTTTCCTGGCAATATTTCTCACACACATTTCCCCACAGCTCCCCTTGTGATCAACCCTTGTCATAACAGAACATTGATGACCATGGTTCAATTACACACAACACATTATCTTGTATATCCGTACACTACATTTCAGTGTTAAATATTCAACCTTGGTTTTACCAAACATATTCCCCTGTTATTCCCCCAGTATGTTTAATTTTCTTTCATACTCATACCAGGCCAGGAAATACATTGTTTCACATTTCACATTGTATGTGGCAGTGTCACAGCCTAGTACAGCCTAGTACACCCTATTCTAGCCTATTCCAGCCTGATCCAGCCTAGTATAGCCTAGTACAGCCATCTAAATACCCCTCTCTCCAAGTCTATTCTCCCACTAGGCTGGACTAGGCTGGACGTGTGTGTACAAGGCTGTACTAGACTCTACTGGCCTCTAGTAGACTGTGCTAGGCTGTACTAGGGTCTATTAGGCTGTACGAGGCACAGTACTATAGTGTAGAAATGTTCATGTAAAACTATTGGCCGTGCACACAAAGTCATGTAAAAACTATTGCCCGTGTACACAGTGGTTATTTCAAGTGCGAGGAACTAAAGGGCTGACAAGAGCCTAGTACAGCCTAGTACACCCTATTCTAGCCCTTTCCAGCCTGATCCAGCCTAGTATATCCTAGTATAGCCATCTAAATACCCCTCTCCCCTAGTCTATTCTCCCACTAGGTTGGACTAGGCTAGACGTGGGTGTACATGGCTGTACTAGACTCTACTGGCCTCTAATAGGCTGTTTTCGGCTCAAGTAGACTGTGCTAGGCTGTACTAGGGTATATTAGGCTGCACAAGGCAGTACAGTACTATAGCGTAGAAATGTTCATGTAAAACTCCTGTAAAAACTATTGTCCGTGTACACAGTGGTTATTTCAAGTGCGAGGAACTACAGGGCTGACAAGAGCCTAGTACAGCCTAGTACACCCTATTCTAGCCCTTTCCAGCCTGATCCAGCCTAGTATATCCTAGTATACCCATCTAAATACCCCTCTCTCCTAGTCTATTCTCCCACTAGGTTGGACTAGGCTAGACGTGGAAATACCCCTCTCTCCTAGTCTATTCTCCCACTAGGTTGGACTAGGCTAGACGTGGGTGTACATGGCTGTACTAGACTCTACTGGGCTTTAATAGGCTGTTTTCGGCTCTAGTAGACTGTGCTAGGCTGTACTAGGGTATATTAAGCTGTATGAGGCAGTAAAGTACTATACCTAGAAATGCTCATGTAAAACTTTTGGCCGTGCACACTAACTCCTTTAAAAACGATTGCCTGTGTACATAGTGGTTATTCCCAAGTGCGAGGAAATACAGGGCTGACAAGAGCCTAGTACAGCCTAATAGAGGCTATTAGAGTCTAGCACAGCCTAGTACACCCCATTCTAGCCTGATCCAACCTAGTATAGCCTAGTACAGACACAAATACCCCACTCTCCAAGTCTATTCTCCCACTAGGCTGGACTAGGCTAGACGTGGGTGTACATGGCTGTACTAGACTACTAGGCTCTAATAGGCTGTTTTCGGTTCTAGTAGACTGTGCTAGGCTGTACTAGCTGGGTCTATTAGGCTGTACGAGGCAGTAAAGTACCCTAGTAGACCCTTGACGATCCTTCATTAACTGTGTGTGTGTGTGTGTGTGTGTGTGTGTGTGTGTGTGTGTGTGTGTGTGTGTGTGTGCGTGTGCGCGCGCGTGCGTGCGTGCGTGCGTGCGTGCGTGCGTGCGTGCGAGGAGTAGAGTAGCTTTGCTCAACTTGATTTATACTTGTATTCTCCACTCTGATGAAGGTACATGTTCAGGGGTCATCGACATGCTGTGGTGTACAGTACATTTTTGTCAATTTAATTATTTTGCCACGGACATACAAAATGAGCGGACAATAATATTACCAGAAACACATAAAGAGTAGTTGGATCTACTTAGGATCATAATAGTTCTGCAACTCTGAGAGTGTACACATGGAACCAAATGGACCCTTACACCTGTAAGCGTCCATTTGGTTCCATTCGTACCCTCTCAGAGTTAAGGGGGTGCTTACAAATAAAACATTTGAGAACTACTTGTACTTATTGGACTCATAATGTATATGGAGATCTCTGTATCTGCCTGTCTGCCTGTGTCTAGTGAAAACTGACTGTGAAAAGTGTACTGGTTAAGTAATCAATCAGGCAGGTGTGGGGTTGCCATGGCAATCAATTGGCTGAGGCAGAGGCTGGGAATTCTACAGGTGAGGGGACTTAGGCTAATTAGGTCCACTGGCAGAGCCTGACCAAAGCCTTTTGTGGTGTTTCTCCAGCTGGAATAGGCTAGACTACTAGACTAGGGTGTACGGCTGTACTAGACTATATTTTACACGCACGCACGCACGCACGCACGCACGCACGCACACACGCACGCACGCATGCACGCACGCACGCACGCACAGTTAGATGGCTATACTAGGCTGGATCTGGTTGGGAAAGGCTAGAATAGGGTCTACTAGGCTGTACTGGACTATACTAGGCTCCATTAGGCTGTACTAGGCTCTTGTCAGCCCTGTAGGTCCTCACGCTTGAGATGAACCACTGTGTACACAGGCCATAGTTTTTACATGAGTTTGGGTGCACGGCCAATAGTTTTACATAGGCTATAGTACAGTAATGTCTCCTACTGCCTAATAGAGCCTAGTACAGGCTGTATTAGGCTATACTATGCTTGATCCTGCTGGAATAGGCTAGACTAGGGTGTACTACGCTGTACTGGACTCTAATAGGCTGTACTAGGCTCTTGTCAGCCCTGTAGCTCCTCACACTTGAAATTAACCACTGTGTACACAGGCAATAGATTTTACATGAGTTTGTGTGCACGGCCAATAGTTTTGAACGTGTGCGTGTGTGTGTGTGTGTGTGTGTGTGCGTGCGTGCGTGCGTGCGTGCGTGCGTGCGTGCGTGCGTGCGTGCGTGCGTGCGTGCGTGCGAGCGAGGAGTAGAGTAGCTTTGCCCTTACACCTGTAAGCGTCCATTTGGTTCCATTCGTACCCTCTCAGAGTTAAGGGGGTGCTTACAAATAAAACATTTGAGAACTACTTGTACTTATTGGACTCATAATGTATATGGAGATCTCTGGATCTGCCTGTCTGCCTGTGTCTAGTGAAAACTGACTGTGAAAAGTGTACTGGTTAAGTAATCAATCAGGCAGGTGTGGGGTTGCCATGGCAATCAATTGGCTGAGGCAGAGGCTGGGAATTCTACAGGTGAGGGGACTTAGGCTAATTAGGTCCACTGGCAGAGCCTGACCAAAGCCTTTTGTGGTGTTTCTCCAGCTGGAATAGGCTAGACTACTAGACTAGGGTGTACGGCTGTACTAGACTATATTTTACACGCACGCACGCACGCACGCACGCATGCACGCACGCACGCACAGTTAGATGGCTATACTAGGCTGGATCTGGTTGGGAAAGGCTAGAATAGGGTCTACTAGGCTGTACTGGACTATACTAGGCTCCATTAGGCTGTACTAGGCTCTTGTCAGCCCTGTAGGTCCTCACGCTTGAGATGAACCACTGTGTACACAGGCCATAGTTTTTACATGAGTTTGGGTGCACGGCCAATAGTTTTACATAGGCTATAGTACAGTAATGTCTCCTACAGCCTAATAGAGCCTAGTACAGGCTGTATTAGGCTATACTATGCTTGATCCTGCTGGAATAGGCTAGACTAGGGTGTACTACGCTGTACTGGACTCTAATAGGCTGTACTAGGCTCTTGTCAGCCCTGTAGCTCCTCACACTTGAAATTAACCACTGTGTACACAGGCAATAGATTTTACATGAGTTTGTGTGCACGGCCAATAGTTTTGAACGCGTGTGTGTGTGTGTGTGTGTGTGTGTGTGTGTGTGTGTGTGTGTGTGCGTGCGTGCGTGCGTGCGTGCGTGCGTGCGTGCGTGCGTGCGTGCGTGCGTGCGTGCGTGCATGCGTGCGTGCGTGCGTGCGTCCGTGCATGCATGCATGCATGCATGCGTGCGTGCGTGCGTGCGAGGAGTAGAGTAGCTTTGCCCTTACACCTGTAAGCGTCCATTTGGTTCCATTCGTACCCTCTCAGAGTTAAGGGGGTGCTTACAAATAAAACATTTGAGAACTACTTGTACTTATTGGACTCATAATGTATATGGAGATCTCTGTATCTGCCTGTCTGCCTGTGTCTAGTGAAAACTGACTGTGAAAAGTGTACTGGTTAAGTAATCAATCAGGCAGGTGTGGGGTTGCCATGGCAATCAATTGGCTGAGGCAGAGGCTGGGAATTCTACAGGTGAGGGGACTTAGGCTAATTAGGTCCACTGGCAGAGCCTGACCAAAGCCTTTTGTGGTGTTTCTCCAGCTGGAATAGGCTAGACTACTAGACTAGGGTGTACGGCTGTACTAGACTATATTTTACACGCACGCACGCACGCACACACACACGCACGCACGCATGCACGCACGCACGCACAGTTAGATGGCTATACTAGGCTGGATCTGGTTGGGAAAGGCTAGAATAGGGTCTACTAGGCTGTACTGGACTATACTAGGCTCCATTAGGCTGTACTAGGCTCTTGTCAGCCCTGTAGGTCCTCACGCTTGAGATGAACCACTGTGTACACAGGCCATAGTTTTTACATGAGTTTGGGTGCACGGCCAATAGTTTTACATAGGCTATAGTACAGTAATGTCTCCTACAGCCTAATAGAGCCTAGTACAGGCTGTATTAGGCTATACTATGCTTGATCCTGCTGGAATAGGCTAGACTAGGGTGTACTACGCTGTACTGGACTCTAATAGGCTGTACTAGGCTCTTGTCAGCCCTGTAGCTCCTCACACTTGAAATGAACCACTGTGTACACGGGAAATAGTTTTTACATATGTTTGTGTGCACGGCCAATAGGCTATAGTACAGTAATGTCTCGTACAGCCTAATAGAGCCTAGTCCAGCCTACTAGAGCTGAATACAGCCTATTAGAGCCCAGTAGTCTAGTACAGCCTAGTATACCCACGTCTAGCCTAGTGTGGAGAATAGACTAGGAGAGGGGGGGAAGTTATATGGCTGTACTAGGCTATACTACGCTTAATCCGGCTAGACTAGGGTGTACTACGCTGTACTAGACTCTAATAGGCTCCATTAGGCTGTACTAGGCTCTTGTCAGCCCTGTAGTTCCTCACACTTGGGAATAACAACTGTGTATACGGGCAATAGTTTTTACAGGAGTGTGTGTGCATGGCCAATAGTTTTACATGAACATTTCTAGGATATAGTACTCTACTGCCTCGTACAGCCTAATAGACCCTAGTACAGCCTAGCACAGTCTACTAGAGCCAAAAACAGCATATTAGAGCCCAGTAGAGTCTAGGACAGTCATGTACACCCACATCTAGCCTAGTCCAGCCTAGTGAGAGAATAGACTTGGAGAGGGGGGATTTTGGTGGCTGTACTAGGCTATACTAGGCTGGATCAGGCTGGAATAGGCTAGAATGCAGTGTACTAGGCTGCACTGGACTCTAATTGGCCCTATTAGGCTGTATCAGGCTCTTGTAAGCCCTGTAGTTCCACGCACTTGAGGTTAACAACTGCGTACACAGGCAATAGTTTTTACATGAGTTTGTGTGCTCGGACAATAGTTGTACATGGAACATTTCTAGGCTTTTGTACTTTACTGCCTTGTAAAGCCTAATATACCCTAGTACAGCCTAGCACAGTCTACTAGAGTCAAAAACAGCCTATTAGAGCCTTGTAGAGTCTAGTACAGCCATGTACACCCACGTCTAGCCTAGTCCAACCTAGTGGGAGAATAGACTTGGAGAGAGGGGTATTTAGATGGCTGTACTAGGCTATACTAGGCTGGATCAGGAAGGGAAAAGGCTAGAATAGGGTGTACTAGGCTGTACTAGGCTCTTGTCAGCCCTGTATTTCCTTGCACTTGGGAATAACCACTGTGTACACGGGCAATAGTTTTTACAGGAGTTAGTGTGCACGGCCAATAGTTTTACATGAACATTTCTAGGTATAGTACTTTACTGCCTCGTACAGCCTAATAGACCCTAGTACAGCCTAGCACAGTCTACTAGAGCCAAAAACAGCCTATTAGAGCCCAGCAGAGCCTAGTCCAGCCTAGTGGGAGAATAGACTTGGAGAGAGGGGTATTTTGGTGGTTGTACTAGGCTATACTAGACTGGATCAGGCTGGAATAGGCTAGAATGCGGTGTACTAGGCTGTACTGGACTCTAATAGGCCCTATTAGGCTGTACCAGGCTCTTGTCAGCCATGTAGTTCACGCACTTGAGGTTAACCACTGCGTAAGCAGGCAATAGTTTTTACATGAGTTTGTGTGCACGGACAATAGTTGTACATGGAACATTTCTAGGCTTTTGTAAAGCCTAATATACCCTAGTACAGCCTAGTACAGTTTACTAGAGCCAAAAACAACATTAGAGCCCAGTAGAGTCTAGGACAGCCATGTACACCCACGTCTAGCCTAGTCCAACCTAGTGGGAGAATAGACTAGGATGGGGGGGGGGGGGGGGGGGTATTTAGATGGCTGTACTAGGCTGGAACAGGCTGGAATAGGCTAGAATAGGGTGTACTAGGCTGTACTAGACTTTATTAGGCTCCATTAAGCTGTACTAGGCACTTGGGAATAGCCACTGTGTGCACGGCCAATAGTTTTACATGAACATTTCTAGACTTTAATGGCTGTAATAGACTTGTCCGTGATAAGAGCTTCTCTTCACACGGGTGGGATTGTTTTCTATTAGCCTGCCGTGTACACCATTCTTTTTCTGTGTGACTGCCATGCAGGCAAACACGTGTGGCTCAGCCAGGAATGGTATGCTTATCAAAATATTTCCATTATGCGTTACCATGGCGAGGTATTTCGCAATAAGCGATGTCCAAAACCCATTAAGGACCCCAGGGGGTCCCCAAACCACACTTTGATAACCATTGAAGGACCCCATCGAGACCCATCAAGGACCCCATGGGGTCCCCGAACCACACTTTGATAACCAGTGTTGGACCTCATCGAAACCTATCAAGGACCCCAAGGGGTCCCCGAACCACACTTTGATAACCAGTGTTGGACCTCATCGAAACCTATCAAGGACCCCAAGGGGTCCCCGAACCACACTTTGATAACCAGTGAAGGACCCCATCGAGACCCATCAAGGACCCCAGGGGGTCCCCGGACCACACTTTGATAACCAGTGTTGGACCTCATCGAAACCTATCAAGGACCCCAAGGGGTCCCCGAACCACACTTTGATAACCAGTGAAGGACCCCATCGAGACCCATCAAGGACCCCATGGGGTCCCCGAACCACACTTTGATAACCAGTGTTGGACCTCATCGAGACCTATCAAGGACCCATGGGGTCCCCGAACCACACTTTGATAACCAGTGTTGGACCTCATCGAAACCTATCAAGGACCCCAAGGGGTCCCCGAACCACACTTTGATAACCAGTGTTGGACCTCATCGAAACCTATCAAGGACCCCAAGGGGTCCCCGAACCACACTTTGATAACCAGTGAAGGACCCCATCGAGACCCATCAAGGACCCCATGGGGTCCCCGAACCACACTTTGATAACCAGTGTTGGACCTCATCGAGACCTATCAAGGACCCCATGGTGTCCCCGAACCACACTTTGATAACCAGTGTTGGACCCCATCGAGACCCATCAAGGACCCCATGGGGTCCCCGAACCACACTTTGATAACCAGTGTTGGACCTCATCGAGACCCATCAAGGACCCCATGGGGTCCCCGAACCACACTTTGCTAACCAGTGTTGGACCCCATCGAGACCCATCAAGGACCCCATGGGGTCCCCGAACCACACTTTGCTAACCAGTGTTGGACCCCATCGAGACCCATCAAGGACCCCATGGGGTCCCCGAACCACACTTTGATAACCAGCGTTGGACCCCATCGAGACCCATCAAGGACCCCATGGGGTCCCCGAACCACACTTTGATAACCAGCGTTGGACCCCATCGAGACCCATCAAGGACCCCAGGGGGTCCCCGAACCACACTTTGATAACCAGTGAAGGACCCCATCGAGACCCATCAAGGACCCCAGGGGGTCCCCGAATCACACTTTGATAACCAGCGTTGGACCCCATCGAGACCCATCAAGGACCCCATGGGGTCCCCGAACCACACTTTGATAACCAGCGTTGGACCCCATCGAGACCCATCAAGGACCCCAGGGGGTCCCCGTACCACACTTTGATAACCAGCGTTGCACCCCATCGAGACCCATCAAGGACCCCATGGGGTCCCCGAACCACACTTTGATAACCAGTGTTGGACCTCATCGAGACCCATCAAGGACCCCATGGGGTCCCCGAACCACACTTTGATAACCAGTGTTGGACCTCATCGAGACCCATCAAGGACCCCATGTGGTCCCCGAACCACACTTTGATAACCAGTGTTGGACCCCATCGAGACCCATCAAGGACCCCATGGGGTCCCCAAACCACACTTTGATAACCAGTGAAGGACCCCATCGAGACCCATCAAGGACCCCAGGGGGTCCCCGAACCACACTTTGATAACCAGCGTTGGACCCCATCGAGACCCATCAAGGACCCCATGGGGTCCCCGAACCACACTTTGATAACCAGCGTTGGACCCCATCGAGACCCATCAAGGACCCCAGGGGGTCCCCGTACCACACTTTGATAACCAGCGTTGGACCCCATCGAGACCCATCAAGGACCCCATGGGGTCCCCGAACCACACTTTGATAACCAGCGTTGGACCCCACCGAGACCCATCAAGGACCCCATGGGGTCCCCGAACCACACTTTGATAACCAGCGTTGGACCCCATCGAGACCCATCAAGGACCCCATGGGGTAACCGAACCACACTTTGATAACCAGTGTTGGACCCCATCGAGACCCATCAAGGACCCCTGGGGGTCCCCGAACCACACTTTGATAACCAGCGTTGGACCCCATCGAGACCCATCAAGGACCCCATGGGGGTCCCCGAACCACACTTTGATAACCAGCGTTGGACCCCATCGAGACCCATCAAGGACCCCATGGGGGTCCCCGAACCACACTTTGATAACCAGCGTTGGACCCCATCGAGACCCATCAAGGACCCCATGGGGGTCCCCGAACCACACTTTGATAACCAGTGTTGGACCACATCGAAACCTATCAAGGATCCCAGGGGGTCCCCGAACCACACTTAAGTGTTGGACCCCATAGAAAGTCCTTTCTAGGCTGGAGTAGGCTAGACTATGGCTCTCTGCTGCCCCCCGTTGACAAAATGTTGTAAACACAGACAGGTTCACGAAAAGCAGTGGCGCGTGTTCACGCTCCGGATGAACTATGGGAAGTGTTCCCTGCCGGGTGCACCGGCACTAGTTTGTATACGGGCCATAGTTTCTTACCATTGAAACAACCTGCTGTGAACACCACTTTAATTGTTATTATTATTATTATTATTATTATTATTATTATCATTATTATCATTATTATTATCATTATTATTATTATTATTATTATTATTATTATTATTATTATTATCTTTATTATAACCATTATTATCATTATTATTATTATCATTATTATTATTATTATTATTATTATTATCATTATTATCATTATTATCATCATTATCATTATCATTATCATTATCATTATCATTATTATTATTATTATTATTATTATCATTATTATCATTATTATTATCATTATTATCATTATTATTATTATTATTATTATCTTTATTATAACCATTATTATCATTATTATCATTATTATTATTATTATTATTATTATCATTATTATCATTATTATTATTATTATTATTATTATTATTATCATTATTATTATTATTATTATTATCATTATTATTATTATTATTATCATTATTATTATTATTATTATCTTTATTATAACCATTATTATCATTATTATCATTATTATTATTATTATTATTATTATTATTATCATTATTATCATTATTATTATTATTATTATTATTATTATCATTATCATTATTATTATTATCATTATCATTATTATTATTATCATTATCATTATCATTATCATTATCATTATCATTATCATTATCATTATCATTATCATTATCATTATCATTATCATCATCATCATCAGTCGATGTCAGAGACAGGATGGCTGCGTCAGCATCTTTTCACTGCCCCAATGTCACTGATGGTGCGTGCGTGCGTGCGTGCGTGCGTGCGTGCGTGCGTGCGTGCGTTAATGCAGTGAAGTGTCTCAGCGGTCAATGAGTTTGGATTAACACCTGACTCCCGGTCTCTGTGTGTTTGTGTGTGTGTGTGTGTGTGTGTGTGTGCCCTTAGGCAGAGGCAAACGGATACCCACAATCAATAACATCGAGAGAGAGAGAGAGAGAGAGAGAGAGAGAGAGAGAGAGAGAGAGAGAGACAGAGACAGAGACAGAGACAGAGACAGAGACAGAGACAGAGACAGAGACAGAGACAGAGAGACAGAGACAGAGACAGAGAGAGAGAGCATTATGTCTGCACACAATGGGAAGAGCAACATTTAAATACATTTAGAATTATTATAATAAGTTTAATGTTATTCTGAAAAGCTTTACACCAAGTTATCCTCGCTCACTATTTCTAACTGCAAACGCACACTTTTACTTAAGACTGCAAGGTCACATGCTGCTGTAGGGGCCGAGGTGGAGTCTTCAGTTTATGTTGGAAGATTGGGAGTGTTTTAGAGAAGGGAGAAGAGTCTGGGACGTGTGGAGCGTTGTCCAGGGTGTTTTAGAGAAGGGAGAAGAGTCTGGGACGTGTGGAGCATTGTCCAGGGTGTTTTAGAGAAGGGAGAAGAGTCTGGGACGTGTGGAGCGTTGTCCAGGGTGTTTTAGAGAAGGGAGAAGAGTCTGGGACGTGTGGAGCGTTGTCCAGGGTGTTTTAGAGAAGGGAGAAGAGTCTGGGACGTGTGGAGCGTTGTCCAGGGTGTTTTAGAGAAGGGAGAAGAGTCTGGGACGTGTGGAGCGTTGTCCAGGGTGTTTTAGAGAAGGGAGAAGAGTCTGGGACACGTGGAGTGTTGTCCAGGGTGTTTTAGAGAAGGGAGAAGAGTCTGGGACGTGTGGAGCATTGTCCAGGGTGTGTTAGAGAAGGGAGAAGAGTCTGGGACGTGTGGAGCGTTGTCCAGGGTGTTTTAGAGAAGGGAGAAGAGTCTGGGACACGTGGAGCGTTGTCCAGGGTGTTTTAGAGAAGGGAGAAGAGTCTGGGACACGTGGAGCGTTGTCCAGGGTGTTTTAGAGAAGGGAGAAGAGTCTGGGACACGTGGAGCGTTGTCCAGGGTGTTTTAGAGAAGGGAGAAGAGTCTGGGACGTGTGGAGCGTTGTCCAGGGTGTTTTAGAGAAGGGAGAAGAGTCTGGGACGTGTGGAGCGTTGTCCAGGGTGTTTTAGAGAAGGGAGAAGAGTCTGGGACGTGTGGAGCGTTGTCCAGGGTGTTTTAGAGAAGGGAGAAGAGTCTGGGACGTGTGGAGCGTTGTCCAGGGTGTTTTAGAGAAGGGAGAAGAGTCTGGGACGTGTGGAGCGTTGTCCAGGGTGTTTTAGAGAAGGGAGAAGAGTCTGGGACGTGTGGAGCGTTGTCCCCCCCCCCCCTCCAACTCAATAACAGTCAGCATGTTGTTTAAATCGACTGTACACCTCTCTGGAAAATAACTTACTGTAACCTGTCTGTCTGTCTGTCTGTCTGTCTGTCTGGATTTTGACAGCAAATCTTGATTTAGTTTTTGAATACAATAACATTTATTTTTATGGTCAAATTGTTTTTTAAATATTCCTGTTTTAATCTAGTTTTAGTTGACAAAATATCATCTCTCTCTCTCTCTCTCTCTCTCTCTCTCTCTCTCTCTCTCTCCAGGCTCTGACGGAGGTGAATGGTCCCGCCTCCCCTGCGCTGCTATTGGCCGAGCCCCAGATCGCCATGTTCTGCGGCCGCCCGTTGCTCCACCTCTCGGTGGAGACGGGGCGGTGGTCCCCGGACCCCCAGGGACGCACGGGCTGCTTCACAGAGCCGGGACAGATCCTGGCATACTGCCAGGAGGTACGAGACCGCCCACACGACGCAACGCGCGCACGCATGCACGCACGCACGCACGCACGGGTCTAACTCTGAGAGTGTAACACATGGAACCAAATGGACCGGGTCTGGTCTATATGTGTTACACTCTCAGAGTTACGGTCCATTTGGTTCCATGTGTACACTCTCAGAGTCACAGACCCATAAGGGTCCATTTGGTTCCATGTGCTACACTCTCAGAGTTACAGACCCATAAGGGTCCATTTGGTTCCATGTGTTACACTCTCAGAGTCACAGACCCGTAAGGGTCCATTTGGTTCCATGTGTTACACTCTCAGAGTTACAGACCCATAAGGGTCCATTTGGTTCCATGTGTTACACTCTCAGAGTCACAGACCCATAAGGGTCCATTTGGTTCCATGTGTTACACTCTCAGAGTCACAGACCCATAAGGGTCCATTTGGTTCCATGTGTTACACTCTCAGAGTCACAGACCCATAAGGGTCCATTTGGTTCCATGTGTTACACTCTCAGAGTCACAGACCCATAAGGGTCCATTTGGTTCCATGTGTTACACTCTCAGAGTCACAGACCCATAAGGGTCCATTTGGTTCCATGTGCTACACTCTCAGAGTCACAGACCCATAAGGGTCCATTTGGTTCCATGTGTTACACTCTCAGAGTCACAGACCCGTAAGGGTCCATTTGGTTCCATGTGTTACACTCTCAGAGTCACAGACCCGTAAGGGTCCATTTGGTTCCATGTGTTACACTCTCAGAGTCACAGACCCGTAAGGGTCCATTTGGTTCCATGTGTTACACTCTCAGAGTTACAGACCCGTAAGGGTCCATTTGGTTCCATGTGTTACACTCTCAGAGTCACAGACCCGTAAGGGTCCATTTGGTTCCATGTGTTACACTCTCAGAGTCACAGACCCGTAAGGGTCCATTTGGTTCCATGTGTTACACTCTCAGAGTTACAGACCCATAAGGGTCCATTTGGTTCCATGTGTTACACCCTCAGAGTTACAGACCCGTAAGGGTCCATTTGGTTCCATGTGTTACACTCTCAGAGTTACTATACTATACTATACTATACTATACTATACTATACTATACTATACCTATACTATAACTATTACTATACTATACTATACTATACTATACTATACTATACTATACTATACTATACTATACTATACCTATTACTATACTATACTATACTATACTATACTATACCTATACTATAACTATTACTATACTATACTATACTATACTATACTATACTATACTATACTATACTATACTATACTATACTATAACTATACTATACTATACTATACTATACTATACTATACTATAACTATACTATACTATACTATACTATACTATACTATACTATACTATAACTATACTATACTATACTATACTATACTATACTATACTATACTATACTATACTATACTATACTATACTATACTATAACTATTACTATACTATATGAAGCTTTGTATTGGAGGCAGACCTCAGTCTGCTGCCTTCCTGCTCCTTGCCCCATCTGCTGGTGACACCAGGGTACTGCAGGCAGTGGTGGCCAGCGAGCAAGTAGGCTTATAGTTGGAGTAAAATGTACTTAAGTACAATTTTGAGGTATTTCTTAATACATATTACTATACTATACTATACTATACTATACTATACTATACTATACTATACTATACTATACTATACCAAACCATACCATACCATACCATACCATACCATACCATACTATTACTATACTATACTATACTATACTATACCAAACCATACCATACCATACCATACCATACCATACCATTACTATACTATACTATACTATACTATACTATACTATACTATACTATACTATACTATACTATACTATACTATACTATACTATACCAAACCATACCATACCATACCATACCATACCATACCATACTATTACTATACTATACTATACTATACTATACCAAACCATACCATACCATACCATACCATACCATACCATACCATTACTATACTATACTATACTATACTATACTATACTATACTATACTATACTATACTATACTATACCAAACCATACCATACCATACCATACCATACTATAACTATACTATACTATACTATACTATACTATACTATACTATACTATACTATACCAAACCATACCATACCATACCATACCATACCATACCATACCATACTATAACTATACTTATACTATAATATACTATACTATACTATACTATACCATACCATACCATACCATACCATACCATACCATACCATACTATAACTATACTATACTATACTATACTATACTATACTATACTATACTATACCATACCATACCATACCATACCATACTATAACTATAACTATACTATACTATACTATACTATACTATACTATAACTATACTATACTATACTATACTATACTATACTATACTATAACTATACTTATACTATAATATACTATACTATACTATACTATACTATACTATAACTATACTTATACTATAATATACTATACTATACTATACTATACCATACCATACCATACCATACCATACTATAACTATACTATACTATACTATACTATACTATACTATACTATACCATACCATACCATACCATACCATACTATAACTATACTATACTATACTATACTATACTATACTATACTATACTATACTATACTATACCATACCATACCATACCATACCATACTATAACTATACTATACTATACTATACTATACTATACTATAACTATACTATACTATACTATACCATACCATACCATACCATACCATACCATACTATACTATACTATAACATACTATACTATACTATACTATACTATACTATACTATACCATACCATACCATACTATAACTATACTATACTATAACTATACTATACCATACCATACCATACTATAACTATAACTATACTATACTATACTATACTATACTATACTATACCATACCATACTATAACTATACTATACTATAACTATACTATACTATACTATACTATACTATACTATACTATACTATACTATACTATACTATACCATACTATAACTATAACTATACTATACTATACTATACTATACTATACTATACTATACTATACCATACCATACATTACTATACTATACTATACTATAACTATACCATACCATACCATACCATACCATACCATACCATACCATACTATTACTATACTATACTATAACTATACCATACCATACCATACCATACCATACCATACCATACTATACTATACCATACCATACCATACTATTACTATTACTATACTATAACTATACTATACCATACCATACCATACCATACTATACTATACTATACTATGCACAACAAATATTTGAATGATTTTCTTTTTCTTTTAGTTTGGCTAATGGGAAACACAAGCTCACAACACCTTGGATCTGTGAGGACTGTGAGCTTGTATATCTGTGAGGACTGTGAGCTTGTATATCTGTGAGGACTGTGAGCTTGTATATCTGTGAGGACTGTGAGCTTGTATATCTGTGAGGACTGTGAGCTTGTATATCTGTGAGGACTGTGAGCTTGTATATCTGTGAGGACTGTGAGCTTGTATATCTGTGAGGACTGTGAGCTTGTATATCTGTGAGGACTGTGAGCTTGTATATCTGCACTGTTCCAAATAGCTTTTTTAGCTCGTAGAGAGTTTAAAATGTTTCAATAGCTAATTAATTATATCTGCGATATTCCATCTTCCATCTTCCATCTTAATTAGCTCCATATTTGATATTCATTTCAGCATTTCATTTTATGCATTTCTTTTTTAATATTTTTGGGGGGGAAATGAGAAGAAGATCCATAAAAATACGTATTCAAAATAAATTAAAAATGCCTTTGACTCGTGCACAAAACGCCTGTACAAAAAATATATTTTTTTCACACAATGGTATATTTTCTTTTAGCGTGTAGCACAGCATGAACGCACGCACGCACGCACGCACGCACGCACGCATGCACGCACGCACGCACGCACGCACGCACGCACGCACACACAGTGTGTGATGGGGAAATGACTTGTAAAGAGTGTGATGAGTAATATGCAGATCTAGTCTAGACGGTCAACGACACATTTTAACAATACGGATGTGTGTATTTATATATACATTGTAGAATGTCTGTGAGCAAGAAGTAGGCAGGACAGGTAAATGCAGCAGTTCAATGGCTGTTTATTTGAACAAACGATAAATCATACAGGAGAACCCCACGTAGGCCTCCTTCACAGGGTTCAGTACACAACCAATGCCTCTGTTCCTCAGGCGTTTCCTCTGCCTGGATAGGGTGAGAGTAGGGTGTTAGGGTTTGTATTGCAGTTCCAGCGCTCTCCTCACTGGAGGCGCGGGCTAGTATGACAGGAGTTCCCTTTCTTCGGGTGACGTCATCCGTCTTGATCGCTAGCATTCCCTCTCTCCCTGTTGTCCGGGGTCCAGCTCCAAATGAGCGACTGCCCAGGGCAGTGCTCAATATATTATATTAGAATTCTAGGTTTCTTTCAGTACCTTTCGTATTCCACGTCACCGCTGCTGTGGCGGGGCTGCGCTCATCCCGCAGCGTGATGCGTGGACTGGGAATCCCCTTCCCTTCTATTCATACAGTCCGGTCGTTTGCTCCGTGCCTCTGACGTTGCCTGGACCGTTCCTGAAAGCCTGGGGTGGAATGAGAGGGACAGTTAACACATGCAGAAAATGGAGCCATATAGTTGAATGGGCTGCGGAGGGAGCGTGTGTATCTTACCCCCGACGGTATTCTCTGTGCGTGCCTCCGAGCGTGTGAACCAGCCGCTGTCAAACTAAGAAGTGAGATCCTCTTCTTATACTGCGGCTGTGGCTGATTGTTGATTTGGGTGTGGTCGTTCTGTCATCTCAATCTGGCGGAGGAGGAGGTTTGGGATGTAGACGTGCCCTGCTACGAGGCCGAGGGCGGGCCTAACTGCCCGAGGCGTCTTCTGTCTGACAGCGTGTTCGGTTGCCCTGGCAACGCACTTACCGTCTCGGGGAGTCGCTAGCGAGACCCCACAACATGTATACATTATATACACATGTATACTTTTATACATTACATGTATACATTATATACACATGTATACTTTTATACATACATGTATACATTATATACACATGTATACTTTTATACATACATGTATACATTATATACACATGTATACTTTTATATATACATGTATACATTATATACACATGTATACTTTTATATATACAAGTATACATTATATACACATGTATACTTTTATATATACAAGTATACATTATATACACATGTATACTTTTATATATAAATGTATACATTATATACACATGTATACTTTTATATATACATGTATACTTTTCACGCAGTGCCGTTTCTGCACGGCAGCAGAAACAGCAGAACAACAACAACAAACAATAGTGTCTGTCTTACCTGTTTGGGAGAGAGACTCCCAAACGAGACTTACAACCTCCGGCCACTAGAGTGGCCGGAGGTTGTAAGGTGGACCGCAAAGTCCCCGGTTCGAACCCTGTGGGCTCCCCCAGAGTTAGTGTCCAAGTGTCCTTGAGCAAGACTCTGAACCCCTAAATGCTCCCTATGTGCAGGTTGGTGCCTTGCATGGTTTCCTCCACCATCGGTGTGTAAATGTGAATGGATGAATGTAATGCACAATCTATGTAAAGGTGTGTGAATGTGTGTGTGAATGGGTGAATGTAATGCACAATCTATGTAAAGGTGTGTGAATGTGTGTGTGAATGGGTGAATGTAATGCACAATCTATGTAAAGGTGTGTGAATGTGTGTGTGAATGGGTGAATGAAATGCACAATCTATGTAAAGGTGTGTGAATGTGTGTGTGAATGGGTGAATGAAATGCACAATCTATGTAAAGGTGTGTGAATGTGTGTGTGAATGGGTGAATGTGACAATCTATGTAAAGGTGTGTGAATGTGTGTGTGAATGGGTGAATGTGACAAT
>NW_027638208.1:32500-67500 GCF_951216825.1 Electrona antarctica
TCCCGCCCCCTTTCATGACGACGACGAGGAAATAATTCCCATGCATTTATTTTCTAAACCCTAACCCTGAACTACATTAACCCCTTTCAGGACCATAGTGGACTACATTACCCCTTTCAGGACCATAGTGGACTACATTACCCCTTTCAGGACCATAGTGGACTACATTACCCCTTTCAGGACCATAGTGGACTACATTAACCCTTTCAGGACCATAGTGGACTACATTACCCCTTTCAGGACCATAGTGGACTACATTAACCCTTTCAGGACCATAGTGGACTACATTACCCCTTTCAGGACCATAGTGGACTACATTAACCCTTTCAGGACCATAGTGGACTACATTACCCCTTTCAGGACCATAGTGGACTACATTAACCCTTTCAGGACCATAGTGGACTACATTAACCCTTTCAGGACCATAGTGGACTACATTAACCCTTTCAGGACCATAGTGGACTACATTACCCCTTTCAGGACCATAGTGGACTACATTACCCCTTTCAGGACCATAGTGGACTACATTAACCCTTTCAGGACCATAGTGGACTACATTACCCCTTTCAGGACCATAGTGGACTACATTAACCCTTTCAGGACCATAGTGGACTACATTAACCCTTTCAGGACCATAGTGGACTACATTAACCCTTTCAGGACCATAGTGGACTACATTAACCCTTTCAGGACCATAGTGGACTACATTAACCCTTTCAGGACCATAGTGGACTACATTACCCCTTTCAGGACCATAGTGGACTACATTAACCCTTTCAGGACCATAGTGGACTACATTACCCCTTTCAGGACCATAGTGGACTACATTACCCCTTTCAGGACCATAGTGGACTACATTAACCCTTTCAGGACCATAGTGGACTACATTACCCCTTTCAGGACCATAGTGGACTACATTAACCCTTTCAGGACCATAGTGGACTACATTAACCCTTTCAGGACCATAGTGGACTACATTAACCCTTTCAGGACCATAGTGGACTACATTAACCCTTTCAGGACCATAGTGGACTACATTAACCCTTTCAGGACCATAGTGGACTACATTAACCCTTTCAGGACCATAGTGGACTACATTACCCCTTTCAGGACCATAGTGGACTACATTAACCCTTTCAGGACCATAGTGGACTACATTAACCCTTTCAGGACCATAGTGGACTACATTAACCCTTTCAGGACCATAGTGGACTACATTAACCCTTTCAGGACCATAGTGGACTACATTAACCCTTTCAGGACCATAGTGGACTACATTAACCCTTTCAGGACCATAGTGGACTACATTAACCCTTTCAGGACCATAGTGGACTACATTACCCCTTTCAGGACCATAGTGGACTACATTACCCCTTTCAGGACCATAGTGGACTACATTAACCCTTTCAGGACCATAGTGGACTACATTACCCCTTTCAGGACCATAGTGGACTACATTACCCCTTTCAGGACCATAGTGGACTACATTAACCCTTTCAGGACCATAGTGGACTACATTACCCCTTTCAGGACCATAGTGGACTACATTACCCCTTTCAGGACCATAGTGGACTACATTACCCCTTTCAGGACCATAGTGGACTACATTACCCCTTTCAGGACCATAGTGGACTACATTAACCCTTTCAGGACCATAGTGGACTACATTACCCCTTTCAGGACCATAGTGGACTACATTAACCCTTTCAGGACCATAGTGGACTACATTAACCCTTTCAGGACCATAGTGGACTACATTAACCCTTTCAGGACCATAGTGGACTACATTAACCCTTTCAGGACCATAGTGGACTACATTAACCCTTTCAGGACCATAGTGGACTACATTACCCCTTTCAGGACCATAGTGGACTACATTAACCCTTTCAGGACCATAGTGAACTACATTAACCCCTTTCAGGACCATAGTGGACTACATTACCCCTTTCAGGACCATAGTGGACTACATTAACCCTTTCAGGACCATAGTGGACTACATTACCCCTTTCAGGACCATAGTGGACTACATTACCCCTTTCAGGACCATAGTGGACTACATTACCCCTTTCAGGACCATAGTGGACTACATTAACCCCTTTCAGGACCATAGTGAACTACATTACCCCTTTCAGGACCATAGTGGACTACATTAACCCTTTCAGGACCATAGTGGACTACATTACCCCTTTCAGGACCATAGTGGACTACATTACCCCTTTCAGGACCATAGTGGACTACATTAACCCTTTCAGGACCATAGTGGACTACATTAACCCTTTCAGGACCATAGTGGACTACATTAAACCTTTCAGGACCATAGTGGACTACATTACCCCTTTCAGGACCATAGTGGACTACATTACCCCTTTCAGGACCATAGTGGACTACATTAACCCTTTCAGGACCATAGTGGACTACATTAACCCTTTCAGGACCATAGTGGACTACATTAACCCTTTCAGGACCATAGTGGACTACATTAACCCTTTCAGGACCATAGTGGACTACATTACCCCTTTCAGGACCATAGTGGACTACATTACCCCTTTCAGGACCATAGTGGACTACATTAACCCTTTCAGGACCATAGTGGACTACATTACCCCTTTCAGGACCATAGTGGACTACATTACCCCTTTCAGGACCATAGTGGACTACATTAACCCTTTCAGGACCATAGTGGACTACATTACCCCTTTCAGGACCATAGTGGACTACATTACCCCCTTTCAGGACCATAGTGGACTACATTAACCCTTTCAGGACCATAGTGGACTACATTAACCCTTTCAGGACCATAGTGGACTACATTAACCCTTTCAGGACCATAGTGGACTACATTAACCCTTTCAGGACCATAGTGGACTACATTAACCCTTTCAGGACCATAGTGGACTACATTACCCCTTTCAGGACCATAGTGGACTACATTACCCCTTTCAGGACCATAGTGGACTACATTACCCCTTTCAGGACCATAGTGGACTACATTAACCCTTTCAGGACCATAGTGGACTACATTACCCCTTTCAGGACCATAGTGGACTACATTAACCCTTTCAGGACCATAGTGGACTACATTAACCCTTTCAGGACCATAGTGGACTACATTAACCCTTTCAGGACCATAGTGGACTACATTACCCCTTTCAGGACCATAGTGGACTACATTAACCCTTTCAGGACCATAGTGGACTACATTAACCCTTTCAGGACCATAGTGGACTACATTAACCCTTTCAGGACCATAGTGGACTACATTAACCCTTTCAGGACCATAGTGGACTACATTACCCCTTTCAGGACCATAGTGGACTACATTACCCCTTTCAGGACCATAGTGGACTACATTAACCCTTTCAGGACCATAGTGGACTACATTAACCCTTTCAGGACCATAGTGGACTACATTACCCCTTTCAGGACCATAGTGGACTACATTACCCCTTTCAGGACCATAGTGGACTACATTAACCCTTTCAGGACCATAGTGGACTACATTACCCCTTTGAACTATTTCTGTTGTTTCAGGACCAAAGTGACGGCGAGCGCGGCCAGCCCCTCCCCCGCCGGCGCTGACGTAGAGGATGAAGAGGAGGATGAGGAGGATGAGGAGGCGATGGAGGAGGAGGAGGGAGAGGAGGCCAGGGAGGTATGGACCCCCTGTGATGTCATAGTTACCCTATGATGTCATAGTGTTACCCTATGATGTCATGGTGTTGCCCTATGATGTCATAGTGTTACCCTATGATGTCATAGTGTTATAGGGAGGTATGGACCTTAGAGTATATATGAATAGAGACGTCACCAGATTTCTCCTCCATCCACTTGCATTAAGTTGCTCAAAAGCGCATGAGAAGATTTCACTCCATTCTGGGATGGATTGGGACAAATCGTGAAGGCGCTGGCCGTTGACTATCATCGCACGCGTTCACGTATGAAACAGCGTTCACGTATGAAACAGCGTTCACGTATGAAACAGCGTTCACGTATGAAACAGCGTTCACGTATGAAACAGTGTTCACGTATGAAACAGCGTTCACGTATGAAACAGCGTTCACGTATGAAACAGCGTTCACGTATGAAACAGCGTTCACGTATGAAACAGCGTTCACGTATGAAACAGCGTTCACGTATGAAACAGCGTTCACGTATGAAACAGCGTTCACGTATGAAACAGCGTTCACGTATGAAACAGCGTTCACGTATGAAACAGCGTTCACGTATGAAACAGCGTTCACGTATGAAACAGCGTTCACGTATGAAACAGCGTTCACGTATGAAACAGCGTTCACGTATGAAACAGCGTTCACGTATGAAACAGCGTTCACGTATGAAACAGTGTTCACGTATGAAACAGCGTTCACGTATGAAACAGCGTTCACGTATGAAACAGCGTTCACGTATGAAACAGCGTTCACGTATGAAACAGCGTTCACGTATGAAACAGCGTTCACGTATGAAACAGCGTTCACGTATGAAACAGCGTTCACGTATGAAACAGTGTTCACGTATGAAACAGCGTTCACGTGTCATCATGAACGTGTGCAATGATAGTCAACGGACCAGCTCTGGCCCAGCGCTGCAATACCAAATTCGGCCACTATGTCCATTTCCCCTTAGGGTTTCCTCCGGGTGCCGTCTCTATTCATATATACTCTAAGGTATGGACCCCGTTATGACCCTGGACAACAATTCCCACAATGCTTTGGTGCACTGCTCCTCCTTGTGGATAGGGGGAGGGGCTGTCTTACTGAGACAACATGAGTGAGCCCAGTGTCCATGACATCAGAGACACTGGGCTCACTGCTAAAATCTAAAATATCTAAAACCACATATTACCAGTGTTGTACCCGAACACGTTCAAAGAACGATCGTTCACGATCGGGTGAACGTGAACTGAACGTACAATTTACAATTTAGGCATTTATCAGAAGCTCTTAATCCAGAGCGATTTACATTTAAGCAATAACAAAAAGCAAGGCATACTTCACATACATAAAAGTCCTGAAACATGCGTAAGCTAAGAACGTAACAGTGGAGTATCTATGTAATGAAACTATATATAAACTATACATACTATACTATATTATAGGCCTACTATACATATGTACTATAAAGTGCTATGACGTAGTGCTGTCTACGTAACATGCTATAAGTCTGTAACGTACTGTATTTCTGCCTGATGAACGTCATTGTGAACGCGTTCATTTCTGGCGTGTGTGAACGTCACTTTCTCACAGTTCAACTTCGTTCAAGAGTGAGTGTTTCCATGGAGCCATCCAGGCGATCCCCGGCGCTAAAACACACCCTAAACATGCCTTATAATATCTAGCGGAAAACCAACCAATAAGTCCTTATCCGACACAAATTAAATAATCTTGCCGTCACTGGAGCGCGCATCGCATGATCATCATGCACGCAGCTGCACGCAGACAGACAGCAGACAGCACACAGACAGACAGCAGACACTGTCCCAACTCCCAACACAAACACTGAGGGAACTTGTTGTTGTTTGATTAAACATAATGTGCCACGAAAAATAGCTTCCTATAGCTTAGTTGGTTATTTTTGCGTCGTGTCCATAATATCGCCACGAACGGCCAACAAGACATATCTCTTCCACAGTGAGTGAAGCTTCACTGATGCCTGATTTATTCTTCGTTGTACTTGTGTTCCATGCTGAAAGTAGCTGATCTACATGCTCACAACGCGTCACGTCCGCCACGCGCTGAGCTTGTAGATCAGCTATTTTCAGCATGCAGAGATATGCAGGCTCTGAGAACATTCAGAAACGTTTTCCTTCACAATAAAAGCATGCAGCTTTCACAAGTGTGCCCATAAAGACAAGGAAAATAATTAAGATTTCACATTAAAAGAGCATTTTTTTGTAAAATTCATTTGGATAATGGTAATGAAGATATTGTAAAAGTTGTCACTTTATTAATCCCAAAGTTGTTTGGACTTCATTTGGAATTAAGTCTGCGGTTTTATATGGCTATAACCCTACGTGGCAATAATTAAAAACCAAAAAAAAATGACTATAATAGTTCCTTTTTTTGAACGATGAACTTTAGTTCCAAAATTTAAATTTTGAACTGTGAACTGAACTAGTTCATACAAAAAATAACTTTCCCAACACTGCATATTACTCACATAAAGACCCCCAGGAAAGTGTTCTAAATCTTCTAAATGTCATTAACATTAACAACCTTTTGAAAAAAGGGTGAAGTTTCCCTTTAACGAGATGAATATTAATTACCCTAACGAGATGAATATTAACCCATTCTGGGCGGGAACCCCTTTTGGTGTTTTAACTAAGCATTATGTTATACTTTAGCTTTTGAAAAATACCAGATGTACAAGCTCAAGCTACGAGCTACGAGCTTGTAGGTCTGCTATTTTTGAAAAATCGTGAAAATGCGGCACAAATCTTTGAATATATATTCTTTCAGAAGACTTTTTATTTATTTCGACGTCAGGTCTAAATGGGTTAATTACCTTAACGAGATGAATATTAATTACCTTAACGAGATGAATATTAATTACCTCGTAGGAAGAGGAAGAGGAGGATGAGGACGAGGCTGCTGCTGATGAAGACGAGGAGGAGGAGGAGGAGGAGGAAGGGGAGGAGCCGGTGGTCACCAAGGCGACGGCGGAGGCCAAGGAGGCGGAGCCTATGGAGGAGTACTCCGAGTACTCGGTGGACTCGGGAACCTATCAGAGCACAGACTACCTGGACCCGTTCTACGACCCCAAGGGACCTGCGCAGGGCCGCAGGCCAACGCTTTCACCACCGCTCACCAGGGGAGACAGCTGTGAGTGTTCTGTCTGTCTGTCTGTCTGTCTGTCTGTCTGTCTGTCTGTCTGTCTGTCTGTCTGTCTCTTATGGGGGTCCCTGGCCATTATCGCTTCAAATGGGGGTCTGCAGGGCTAATTAGTGTCAATTAGGAGGAGGAGGAGGGGCTTGAGGAAAGCCGCCACGAAAGCCGCCGCGCAACGTAGGGAGAGCGAGCGTTGGGCGAGCTGCAGCGGCGTCGTCAACAGGATCCTCAGGAGAACCAATCAGGGAACCCTCACCATCTCCTCCAATCAGGGACCCCTCACCATCTCCTCCAAGGCCATGGCCGCCGTCGACTCCTGGGTCAAGCACAACTTCGAGCGTCTGGCCCGCGAGGCCTCGCGGCTCGTCAAACACGCCCGCCGCTCCACCATGTCTGACCGCGACGTCCAGGCGGCCGCGAGCCTCGTCCTGCCCAGGCAACTCGCCTACTACGCACTGCAGGACGGCTCCAAGGCTGTCAGACTGTACTACACCTCCTAGTGGAGACGTCATGCTACTGCAGCTCCTATCAGACTGTACTACACCTCCTAGTGGAGACGTCATGCTACTGCAGCTCCTATCAGACTGTACTACACCTCCTAGTGGAGACGTCACGCTACTGCAGCTCCTACCAGACTGTACTACACCTCCTAGTGGAGACGTCATGCTACTGCAGCTCCTATCAGACTGTACTACGCCTCCTAGTGGAGTTTTAGCGGTTCAGAAGAAGCATGGTTGTTCTTCTGGAGCTTCCAGTACGCTGGTTAGAGATGATTGAGCAGGAAACAAACACATATCAGCTCTCATCATGTTTTTTTAGTGGTTTGTTTGTTCATTGACAATGAAGGGAAAATGTACGTCATAATGTGTCATTTACATCATATTGTCTCTTTATTGTTAATGGCGTTTGTTTTACATCACCATTACATCACCTAATCAACATGAGTTTAATATATTAGCGCCCCTCACTTCACATGGGTGTGATTTTTGAGGGGTGCCAGGGTCTCCTATATACAGCTTTAATGTTTGTCTTTCAACGATGCTTGTTTTAAGAAAACGCCTCATAGACAATAAAGAGAAATGTAATGTTTGTTTTGAGGACTAAAACAAACATTATGTTGTAATTGATGTTGTAAGATGAAAAGAGCGCCCCTCACTTCACACGGGTGTGATTTTTTTTTAAATATACAGCTTTTGTCCCCAAACACGTCTCAAGATTTTCCATTGACAATGAACGGAGAAATTCCGTCAGATTTCCGCTAAACGTGACGTAAATTAAACATCAAAAGATTAAACGTTGTTGACATTGAAGGGAACATTTACGTAAACGAGCAAATCAGCCAACCAATCACAGGCAACAGGCATTCTGATTGGCCAGTATATGCGATGATGCATGATGGCCTCAAAATTCTAATATCTCCCCCGATCGATAGGGATATCCCTTTGGTCTAGTGGTTAGGATGTTGACCAGAGTTCGAATCCCGGATTTTATACATGTATACACTAATGCATCGGAACGTTGTGTTCTGCTAACAGAGAGAGGGGCATTCTGGGTAAACACTGACCGCATCCTCCCCCCCCCCCCAGACTGGAGGGGGGGGGGGGGGGGGGGGGCTAATGCACGCTCAGCATCCATACTCTGGTCATGTCTATCTATCTATGGCTTTGTAATTGACAGAGGAAGATAGCACACACTCTATACATGATGGACATATGGAAGAGATATACACACACATAAGCACTGGCAACGCACGCACATGCACGCACGCACGCACGCTCGCACGCACGCACGCACGCACGCACGCACGCACGCACGCACACGAACACGAACACGAACACGAACACATACGTAGAAACTCTGCGTGCGTGTGTGCGTGTGTGTGTGCGTGTGTGTGCGTGTGTGTGGAAATGACAGGTAGGCCTATATATGTAATGTCTGGCTGTGCTGTCTGGATCAATATAGGCTGTTAGCCTGGCCTCACTCAGCATTCTGTTAGCCTGGCCTCACTCAGCATTCTGTTAGCCTGGCCTCACTCAGCATTCTGTTAGCCTGGCCTCACTCAGCATTCTGTTAGCCTGGCCTCACTCAGCATTCTGTTAGCCTGGCCTCACTCAGCATTCTGTTAGCCTGGCCTCACTCAGCATTCTGTTAGCCTGGCCTCACTCAGCATTCTGTTAGCCTGGCCTCACTCAGCATTCTGTTAGCCTGGCCTCACTCAGCATTCTGTTAGTCTGGCCTCACTCAGCATTCTGTTAGCCTGGCCTCACTCAGCATTCTGTTAGACTGGCCTCACTCAGCATTCTGTTAGCCTGGCCTCACTCAGCATTCTGTTAGTCTGGCCTCACTCAGCATTCTGTTAGCCTGGCCTCACTCAGCATTCTGTTAGCCTGGCCTCACTCAGCATTCTGTTAGTCTGGCCTCACTCAGCATTCTGTTAGCCTGGCCTCACTCAGCATTCTGTTAGCCTGGCCTCACTCAGCATTCTGTTAGCCTGGCCTCACTCAGCATTCTGTTAGCCTGGCCTCACTCAGCATTCTGTTAGCCTGGCCTCACTCAGCATTCTGTTAGCCTGGCCTCACTCAGCATTCTGTTAGTCTGGCCTCACTCAGCATTCTGTTAGCCTGGCCTCACTCAGCATTCTGTTAGCCTGGCCTCACTCAGCATTCTGTTAGCCTGGCCTCCCATAGCCAGCCTTCCTCACTCAGCATTCTGTTAGCCTGGCCTCCCATAGCCAGCCTTCCTCACTCAGCATTCTTATATGTCTAAATGGACATCTAAAAGTAAGCTAAAATTTTAGTTTTTTTAGCAGTCTAGGCTTAGATTAGACGTTGAAACAACGTTGTTTCAACAGGCAGATTAAGTCTGGCCTCTCAATGCATATCACCCGTTTTCAACAGTACGCAGGGCTGTTGAAAAAGTGATGCATGCATACCCTCTATACAGAAAATAACTCTCTCTCTCTCTCTCTCTCTCTCTCTCTCTCTGTGTGTGTGTCTATGTATCTCGCCCCTCAGTGCCCACCCCCCACCCCACGGACGGCGTGGACGTTTACTTCGAGATGCCGGGCGACGACAACGAGCACGCCAGCTTCCTGCGAGCCAAGATGTTCCTGGAGGAGAGACGCATGAAACGCATCAACGAGGTGAGACAGGTGGGGGTGAGACAGGTGGGGGTGAGACAGGTGGGGGTGAGACAGGTGGGGGTGAGACAGGTGGGGGTGAGACAGGTAGAGGAGAGGTGAGACAGGTGGGGGTGAGACAGGTGGGGGTGAGACAGGTGGGGGTGAGACAGGTGGGGGTGAGACAGGTATAGAGGTGAGACAGGTAGAGGAGAGGTGAGACAGGTGGGGGTGAGACAGGTGGGGGTGAGACAGGTGGGGTGAGACAGGTGGGGGTGAGACAGGTATAGAGGTGAGACAGGTAGAGGTGAGACAGGTAGAGGAGAGGTGAGACAGGTGGGGGTGAGACAGGTGGGGGTGAGACAGGTGGGGATGAGACAGGTATAGAGGTGAGACAGGTAGAGGTGAGACAGGTGGGGGTGAGACAGGTGGGGGTGAGACAGGTGGGGGTGAGACAGGTGGGGGTGAGACAGGTGGGGTGAGACAGGTGTGGGTGAGACAGGTAGAGAGGTGAGACAGGTGGGGGTGAGACAGGTAGAGAGGTGAGACAGGTGGGGGTGAGACAGGTAGAGAGGTGAGACAGGTGGGGGTGAGACAGGTAGAGAGGTGAGACAGGTAGAGGAGAGGTGAGACAGGTGGGGGTGAGACAGGTGTGGGTGAGACAGGTAGAGAGGTGAGACAGGTGGGGGTGAGACAGGTAGAGAGGTGAGACAGGTGGGGGTGAGACAGGTAGAGAGGTGAGACAGGTGGGGGTGAGACAGGTAGAGAGGTGAGACAGGTGGGGGTGAGACAGGTAGAGAGGTGAGACAGGTGGGGGTGAGACAGGTAGAGAGGTGAGACAGGTAGAGGTGAGACAGGTAGAGGAGAGGTGAGACAGGTGGGGGTGAGACAGGTGTGGGTGAGACAGGTAGAGAGGTGAGACAGGTGGGGGTGAGACAGGTAGAGAGGTGAGACAGGTGGGGGTGAGACAGGTAGAGAGGTGAGACAGGTAGAGAGGTGAGACAGGTATAGAGGTGAGACAGGTAGAGGTGAGACAGGTGGGGGTGAGACAGGTGGGGGTGAGACAGGTGGGGGTGAGACAGGTGGGGTGAGACAGGTGGGGGTGAGACAGGTAGAGGTGAGACAGGTAGAGGAGAGACAGGTAGAGGAGAGGTGAGACAGGCAGAGCAGTAGAGAGGTGAGACAACAGTAACATCCTGTCTGCACTGTAAACATCAGAACAGTAACATGTTGTCTCCATACTGTAATCAGATCATGAAGGAATGTAGTTACAGTAACATGTTGTCTCCATACTGTAATCAGATCATGAAGGAATGTAGTTACAGTAACATGTTGTCTCCATACTGTATATCAGATCATGAAGGAATGGGCCGAGGCCGACAACCAGTCCAAGAACCTTCCTCGCTCTGACCGCCAGGCCCTCAACGAGGTGAGGACCCTAACCCTAACGGTCTATTTGTAGTCCAGTTTAAGGTGAAGAGGTGACCAGTACCTCTGTATCTTCTTGAAGAGGTAGAGGTGACCAGTACCTCTGTATCTTCTTGAAGAGGTAGAGGTGACCACCTTTCACCCCCTCCGAGGTGGAAAGCCTGGTCTCTTCAGTGACTGCCGCTTCACCAGAACGCTGGTTCAGAATGTCAAACTATGTTCCCTCACATGCAGGACAAGTGACCTCACAAGTCGGTGCTCCAGACCTTAGAGGAACAGAGCAGGGAGAGAATGTATAACTCTCTCTCTCTCTCTCTCATCTCTCTCTCTCTCTCTCTCTCTCGCTCTCTCTCTCTCTCTCTCTCTCTCTCTCTCGCTCTCTCTCTCTCTCTCTCTCTCGCTCTCTCTCTCCTCTCTCTCGCTCTCTCTCTCTCTCTCTCTCTCTCTCTCTCTCTCTCTCTCTCTCTCGCTCTCTCTCTCTCTCTCTCTCTCTCTCTCTCTCTCTCTCTCGCTCTCTCTCTCTCTCGCTCTCTCGCTCTCTCTCTCTCTCTCTCTCCTAACAGCACTTCCAGTCTGTGCTCCAGACCCTAGAGGAGCAGGTAGCAGGGGAGAGACAGAGGCTGGTGGAGACTCACCTGGCCAGAGTGGTCGCTACGCTCAATAACAACCGACGCCTGGCCCTGGAGAGCTACCTGACGACCGTGCAGACCACGCCCCCACAGGTAAACAGACCACACCCCCACAGGTAAACAGACCACACCCCCACAGGTAAACACACCCCCACAGGTACCAGGCTACACCCCCACAGGTAAACACACCCCCACAGGTAAACAAGCCACACCCCCACAGGTAACAACAATTAAGCCACACCCCCACAGGTAAACACCCCCCCCCCCCACACAGGTACCAGGCCACACCCCCACAGGTAAACACACCCCCACAGGTAAACACACCCCCACAGGTACCAGGCCACACCCCCACAGGTAAACACACCCCCACAGGTACCAGGCCACACCCCCACAGGTAAACACACCCCCACAGGTAACAGACCACACCCCCACAGGTAAAAACTAGCCATACCCCCACAGGTAAACAGACCACACCCCACAGGTAACAGGCCACACCCCCACATGTAACAAGCCACATGACGATAACGTAAATGACGACGCACCTTTTTTGAGGACCAATACCTGACGTTGACAGACAGGCTAAACAAAAACAAATGTCAGAACAAGATTGACGCAGACGAGTTTAACCAGCTCTCTTTGATGACTATAATATGACGAGAGGTGCATGTGCGACTGGACAGTAAACAGCAACACGTTAGAAGTACTTTGTTCTACTTACTAGAGAAGACAGAGGAACAGCCACACATATCCACAAGTTCTACTAACTATAGAAGACAGAGGAACAGCCACACATATCCACTAGTTCTGGGACAGAAAACTGTGTTAAATCCTGTTATTCATGATGGCAGCAGCATGCTAGCTGCATCCTGCTAGCCGTTGTGCTAAGCTAAACCAAAACAAGCACCACTACTGCTACTACTAGCTTTGGCCAGGGTTGCCAGACTGTGACTGTGAGAGAGAAACAAGCAACCATGCAGGTCTATGAGACAATAAGTCTAAACTAAGCAACCATAGGTCTGGCTATCAAACTTTATTGTCCAATGTTGTTTTAGAGCAGTGGTTCTCAAACATGTTCATGTCAAGGACCTCCAATATTTGAAAGCAACTTTACAGATAAACAAGTCCAAATGTAGCTTATAATGACAAGACTTGGCAACACTGTCTTGTAGCTTGAACAGTTCTACAAGCTCACAATGTGAAATATAAGGTGCACGGTGACTGACCCCACACTGCCCTCTTGCAGCCGGAGCGGGTACTGCAGGCTCTGAAGCGCTACATGGCAGCAGAGCAGAAGGATCGCCGACACACGCTCAGACACTACCAACACATCGAGGCCGTGGACCCTACGAAGGCTGAGCAGATGAAGTTCCAGGTCTGTAGTTCATACTGTAGTTATTACTGTAGTTATATCAGAGCTCAGACACTACCAACACATCGAGGCTGTGGACCAAACATGGAAGGCTGAGCAGATGAAGTTCCAGGTGTGTTTAATAGCCTTGTTTATTTATAATGTAGTTTACTGCGTAGTTTAAACCGGAGTTCAGACACTAGCAGAGAGGTGATGTATCCTCTACTTACACTAGCAGAGAGGTGATGTATCCTCTACTTACACTAGCAGAGAGGTGATGTATCCTCTACTTACACTAGCAGAGAGGTGATGTATCCTCTACTTACACTAGCAGAGAGGTGATGTATCCTCTACTTACACTAGCAGAGAGGTGATGTATCCTCTACTTACACTAGCAGAGAGGTGATGTATCCTCTACTTACACTAACAGAGAGGTGATGTATCCTCTACTTACACTAACAGAGAGGTGATGTATCCTCTATTTACACTAACAGAGAGGTGATGTATCCTCTACTTACACTAGCAGAGAGGTGATGTATCCTCTACTTACACTAGCAGAGAGGTGATGTATCCTCTACTTACACTAGCAGAGAGGTGATGTATCCTCTACTTACACTAGCAGAGAGGTGATGTATCCTCTACTTACACTAACAGAGAGGTGATGTATCCTCTACTTACACTAACAGAGAGGTGATGTATCCTCTCTACTTACACTAGCAGAGAGGTGATGTATCCTCTACTTACACTAACAGAGAGGTGATGTATCCTCTACTTACACTAGCAGAGAGGTGATGTATCCTCTACTTACACTCTTCTCCCTTCTGGCCCCAAAACTGTAGAATGCACTTCCCGTTGCAATCAGAACTGCAGCATCACTCCCGATCTTCCGCCGTAGTCTGAAAACCCACCTTTTCAGACTCCATCATGGCCCATAGCACTTACCCTACCCCCCTTAGACAGCACTTCTTAGACTTATATAGCATTTGAAACAGACTTATAGCATGTCATGTAGACAGCACAATAAGTGCATTGTATGTAGTCATAGCACTTCATAGTATATATGTACAGCATAGTATAGCATATATGTGTAGTTTATATGTATAGTGTCATTATATAGATATGTTCTAGTTATAGTTTATATATATAGTGTCATTATATAGATATGTTCTAGTCACGTTCTTAGCTTACGCATGTTTCGCGATAAATCCATTTTTTACATATGTGATGTATTCCCATGCTTTTTGTTCTTGCTTATTGTAAGTCGCTCTGGATTAAGAGCGTCTGCTAAATGCCTAAATTGTAAATTGTAAATTGTACACTAGCAGAGAGGTGATGTATCCTCTACTTACACTAGCAGAGAGGTGATGTATCCTCTACTTACACTAACAGAGAGGTGATGTATCCTCTACTTACACTAGCAGAGAGGTGATGTATCCTCTACTTACACTAGCAGAGAGGTGATGTATCCTCTACTTACACTAACAGAGAGGTGATGTATCCTCTACTTACACTAGCAGAGAGGTGATGTATCCTCTACTTACACTAACAGAGAGGTGATGTATCCTCTACTTACACTAGCAGAGAGGTGATGTATCCTCTACTTACACTAGCAGAGAGGTGATGTATCCTCTACTTACACTAACAGAGAGGTGATGTATCCTCTACTTACACTAGCAGAGAGGTGATGTATCCTCTACTTACACTAGCAGAGAGGTGATGTATCCTCTACTTACACTAGCAGAGAGGTGATGTATCCTCTACTTACACTAGCAGAGAGGTGATGTATCCTCTACACTTACACTAGCAGAGAGGTGATGTATCCTCTACTTACACTAGCAGAGAGGTGATGTATCCTCTACTTACACTAACAGAGAGGTGATGTATCCTCTACTTACACTAACAGAGAGGTGATGTATCCTCTACTTACACTAGCAGAGAGGTGATGTATCCTCTACTTACACTAGCAGAGAGGTGATGTATCCTCTACTTACACTAACAGAGAGGTGATGTATCCTCTACTTACACTAGCAGCGAGGTGATGTATCCTCTACTTACACTAGCAGAGAGGTGATGTATCCTCTACACTTACACTAGCAGAGAGGTGATGTATCCTCTACTTACACTAACAGAGAGGTGATGTATCCTCTACTTACACTAACAGAGAGGTGATGTATCCTCTACTTACACTAGCAGAGAGGTGATGTATCCTCTACTTACACTAGCAGAGAGGTGATGTATCCTCTACTTACACTAACAGAGAGGTGATGTATCCTCTACTTACACTAACAGAGAGGTGATGTATCCTCTACTTACACTAGCAGAGAGGTGATGTATCCTCTACACTTACACTAGCAGAGAGGTGATGTATCCTCTACTTACACTAACAGAGAGGTGATGTATCCTCTACTTACACTAACAGAGAGGTGATGTATCCTCTCTACTTACACTAACAGAGAGGTGATGTATCCTCTACTTACACTAACAGAGAGGTGATGTATCCTCTACTTACACTAACAGAGAGGTGATGTATCCTCTACTTACACTAACAGAGAGGTGATGTATCCTCTACTTACACTAGCAGAGAGGTGATGTATCCTCTACTTACACTAGCAGAGAGGTGATGTATCCTCTACTTACACTAGCAGAGAGGTGATGTATCCTCTACACTTACACTAGCAGAGAGGTGATGTATCCTCTACTTACACTAACAGAGAGGTGATGTATCCTCTACTTACACTAACAGAGAGGTGATGTATCCTCTACACTTACACTAGCAGAGAGGTGATGTATCCTCTACACTTACACTAGCAGAGAGGTGATGTATCCTCTACTTACACTAACAGAGAGGTGATGTATCCTCTACTTACACTAACAGAGAGGTGATGTATCCTCTACTTACACTAGCAGCGAGGTGATGTATCCTCTACACTTACACTAGCAGAGAGGTGATGTATCCTCTACTTACACTAACAGAGAGGTGATGTATCCTCTACACTTACACTAGCAGAGAGGTGATGTATCCTCTACACTTACACTAGCAGAGAGGTGATGTATCCTCTACTTACACTAACAGAGAGGTGATGTATCCTCTACACTTACACTAGCAGAGAGGTGATGTATCCTCTACTTACACTAGCAGAGAGGTGATGTATCCTCTACTTACACTAGCAGAGAGGTGATGTATCCTCTACACTTACACTAACAGAGAGGTGATGTATCCTCTACACTTACACTAGCAGAGAGGTGATGTATCCTCTACACTTACACTAGCAGAGAGGTGATGTATCCTCTACACTTACACTAGCAGAGAGGTGATGTATCCTCTACTTACACTAGCAGAGAGGTGATGTATCCTCTACTTACACTAGCAGAGAGGTGATGTATCCTCTACTTACACTAACAGAGAGGTGATGTATCCTCTACTTACACTAACAGAGAGGTGATGTATCCTCTACTTACACTAGCAGAGAGGTGATGTATCCTCTACTTACACTAGCAGAGAGGTGATGTATCCTCTACTTACACTAGCAGAGAGGTGATGTATCCTCTACTTACACTAACAGAGAGGTGATGTATCCTCTACTTACACTAGCAGAGAGGTGATGTATCCTCTACTTACACTAGCAGAGAGGTGATGTAACCTCTACTTACACTAGCAGAGAGGTGATGTATCCTCTACTTACACTAGCAGAGAGGTGATGTATCCTCTACACTTACACTAGCAGAGAGGTGATGTATCCTCTACTTACACTAACAGAGAGGTGATGTATCCTCTACACTTACACTAGCAGCGAGGTGATGTATCCTCTACTTACACTAACAGAGAGGTGATGTGTCCTCTACTTACACTAGCAGAGAGGTGATGTATCCTCTACTTACACTAGCAGAGAGGTGATGTATCCTCTCTACTTACACTAACAGAGAGGTGATGTATCCTCTACTTACACTAGCAGCGAGGTGATGTATCCTCTACTTACACTAACAGAGAGGTGATGTATCCTCTACACTTACACTAGCAGAGAGGTGATGTATCCTCTACTTACACTAACAGAGAGGTGATGTATCCTCTACTTACACTAGCAGAGAGGTGATGTATCCTCTACTTACACTAGCAGAGAGGTGATGTATCCTCTCTACTTACACTAACAGAGAGGTGATGTATCCTCTACTTACACTAGCAGAGAGCTGATGTATCCTCTACTTACACTAGCAGAGAGGTGATGTATCCTCTACTTACACTAACAGAGAGGTGATGTATCCTCTACTTACACTAGCAGAGAGGTGATGTATCCTCTACTTACACTAGCAGAGAGGTGATGTATCCTCTACACTTACACTAGCAGAGAGGTGATGTATCCTCTACTTACACTAACAGAGAGGTGATGTATCCTCTACTTACACTAGCAGAGAGGTGATGTATCCTCTACACTTACACTACAGGTGTACACTCACCTTCACGTCATTAATTAATGTTATTAATTACAGGTGTACACTCACCTTCATGTAATTCATGTGATTAATTCCAGGTGTACACTCACCTTCACGTCATTAATTAATTTGATTAATTCCAGGTGTACACTCACCTTCATGTCATTAATTCATGTGATTAATTCCAGGTGTACACTCACCTTCATGTAATTCATGTGATTAATTCCAGGTGTACACTCACCTTCACGTCATTAATTAATTTGATTAATTCCAGGTGTACACTCACCTTCATGTCATTAATTCATGTGATTAATTCCAGGTGTACACTCACCTTCACGTCATTAATTAATGTGATTAATTCCAGGTGTACACTCACCTTCATGTCATTAATTAATGTGATTAATTCCAGGTCTACACTCACCTTCACGTCATTAATTAATGTGATTAATTCCAGGTGTACACTCACCTTCATGTCATTAATGTTATAATTCCAGGTCTACACTCACCTTCATGTCATTAATGTTATAATTCCAGGTCTACACTCACCTTCATGTCATTAATGGTATAATTCCAGGTCTACACTCACCTTCACGTCATTAATTAATGTGATTAATTCCAGGTGTACACTCACCTTCATGTCATTAATGTTATAATTCCAGGTCTACACTCACCTTCACGTCATCGAGGAGAGGATGAACCAGAGTCTGGCTCTGCTCTACAAGGTTCCTGTGCTCGCCGAAGAGCTGCACGAAGACATACGTAAGTCTGGGTCCTCGTATTATGAATTGTATGGAGACACGATGTAAGTGTGTCTTCATATTATGTCTTATATGAAGACAGACGAACAGTGTGTCCTCGTATTATATATCTGACATGAAGACATGATGTATGTGTCCCTCACGTCCATAGTGAAGGAGCAGAACATGAATCATGTCTCCTCCTTACAGAGGAGCTAGTGAAGGAGCAGAACATTAACTGTGTCTCCTCCTCATAGAGGAGCTAGTGAAGGAGCAGAACATTAACTGTGTCTCCTCCTCATAGAGGAGCTAGTGAAGGAGCAGAACATTAACTGTGTCTCCTCCTCATAGAGGAGCTAGTGAAGGAGCAGAACATTAACTGTGTCTCCTCCTCATAGAGGAGCTAGTGAAGGAGCAGAGGGGGGACGTCTCCTCCCTGATGACCACCTCCTTCTCGGAGACACGCACCACGGAGGAGCTGCTCCCCGCCGAGAGCCAGGAGGAGAAAGATGACGAGGAGGAGGAGGAGAGAGCCTGGAAGAACAGACCCTACCCTGTTCCTGTTGGTGCGTACATACATGCACACACACGCACACACGCACTCGAATGCATATTATGATAGTTTGTTGTAATTATCTCCTCTCCTCTCCACAGAGCCTCAGCCCAATAAGAAAGGTGAGTTGGATAGAATACATCCACTAGAGGATGGACCTGTGCCGAGCCTGTGATTACTGTGATGTCTGTGATTACTGTGATACAGATCTATGATTCAGTTGAGATACAGTACAAACTAAATAAATGTCATGGAGTTGTGAATTTATTGTATGCTGATGTCACGTTTTTCTACGTTCAGCACATGGTCTGTCTTATAAGTTATAGTTAAAGTCTGTCGTGTTTCTGTTCAGTGTCTTCAGCACCTAGAGTTAAACTGTGTTGTTGTCAGGGTTGGGAAGTAACGGATTACATGTAACGCCGTTACGTAATCAGAGTACAAAAAACCGGTAACTGTAACGTCTTAGAGTACATTTTAAAATGTGTAATCTGGATTACAGTAACGGAGGTATAGTAACGGGGGTTACAGGCTTGGTTACATTCTCCCCTTCCCCTCATCAATCTTAGGGCTTCAAATAAGTTAAAACACCAAACAATAAAATAATCAGTCGATTACGCATGATAAATGATCACCAGTGCGCTGTGTCGCTGCTGCTGCCCATGCAGCATGCACTGTGGGCACACGAGCAGCGCGCTCGCGTCGGTCCCCCAGCAGCACCAATGGTTTTCCCCGCCGTCAGAATCTAACTCTCCACTGTCTCCAGTCCCCATATACCATATTTATATTATATTATATTTTATAGCGTGATCTGTAGCCAGCGGACACTGACAGCTCTGTAACCGCGGGGACAAGAGGAGGCGGGGTGTGGAGCCTCTGGACGCGGGGACACGGGTGGCCGTGGGTAGTGAGATTGTGTGTGTGTGTGTGTGTGTGTGTGTGTGTGTGTGTGTGTGTGTGTGTGTGTGTGTGTGTGTGTGTGTGTGTGTGTGTGTGTGTGTGTGTGTGTGTGTGCGGCGCGCGTCATATCTGCCTGCTTGCTTGCCTGCCTGTCTGTGTCTGCACTCTGTCATGGGAGAACCATTTTTCCTCAATAGGCCTACCAATTTGTACAGCATGCCTTAATTTGGCTGTATACATATATTATTTATATTTGTATATGTATTATAATGATTAGGAATTATTATTATAATGATTAGGAATTAATTTGCCTTTTGTGCAAACCTGTGCCTAGCCAAATAGGAGTACATTTTAACATGAATCATAATGGTGGTACTTGAGAGCCAAATATTTTCTGAGGTGGTACTTGTAAAAAGGTTGAGAACCACTGATTTAACAATATTTCTGTAGTTTTTTCTTAATTTTATATAGGCTAAACATTCTGCTCTGGTTATCAATGGTAAAACTTGTTTTATGTAATTAAATAGAGGTTTGCTTAAAAGTAATCCAAAAGTAACTGAAAGTAACCCGTTACTTTTTAAATTGTGGTACTCGGATTACGTTACTGACTACAATTTATAGCAAGTAACTTGTAACTGTAGGGGATTACTTTTTAAAAGTAACCTTCCCAACCCTGGTTGTTGTTCTCATCATGTAAATTAGAGTTAAACTGTGTTGTTGTTCTCATCATGTAAATTACAGTTAAAGTGATTCATGTTGTTCTCTATGCTCAGTGGCATCAGAGTTAATCTGTGTTGTTCTATGCTCAGTGGCGTCAGAGTTAATCTGTGTTGTTCTATGCTCAGTGGCATCAGAGTTAATCTGTGTTGTTCTATGCTCAGTGGCATCAGAGTTAATCTGTGTTGTTCTATGCTCAGTGGCGTCAGAGTTAATCTGTGTTGTTCTATGCTCAGTGGCGTCAGAGTTAATCTGTGTTGTTCTATGCTCAGTGGCGTCAGAGTTAATCTGTGTTGTTCTATATTCAGTGGCATCAGAGTTAAACTGTGTTGTTGTTCTATATTCAGTGCCGTCAGAGTTAATCTGTGTTGTTCTATATTCAGTGGCATCAGAGTTAAACTGTGTTGTTGTTCTATATTCAGTGGCGTCAGAGTTAATCTGTGTTGTTCTATATTCAGTGGCATCAGAGTTAAACTGTGTTGTTGTTCTATGCTCAGTGGCGTCAGCACCTGTCACAGACTACGACTACCCCACCTCAGAGAGAGGGCCCACCTACGAATACGAGGACAAGGTAAGAATAATATGATCGCACTTTATAACGAGAGAAGAACCGCTCACCCAAACACATCTCTCTGTTTTTACTAAAACTACAACATGATGTCACTGACGTTTCACGGTCAGACTACATAGCATTATTGTCATCACCTGGGTGGGTCAGTCGTGTAACTTTCCTGACGTTAAGCTGTGTGTGTGTTCAACAACACAGCCATGACGTTAAGCTGTGTGTGTGTTCAACAACACAGCCATGACATTAAGCTGTGTGTGTGTTCAACAACACAGCCATGACGTTAAGCTGTGTGTGTGTGTTCAACAACACAGCCATGACGTTAAGCTGTGTGTGTGTTCAACAACACAGCCATGACATTAAGCTTTGTGTGTGTTCAACAACACAGCCATGACGTTAAGCTGTGTGTGTGTTCAACAACACAGCCATGACATTAAGCTGTGTGTGTTCAACAACACAGCCATGACATTAAGCTGTGTGTGTGTTCAACAACACAGCCATGACGTTAAGCTGTGTGTGTGTGTGTGTGTGTTCAACAACACAGCCATGACGTTAAGCTGTGTGTGTGTTCAACAACACAGCCATGACGTTAAGCTGTGTGTGCGTTCAACAACACAGCCATGACGTTAAGCTGTGTGTGTTCATGTTCAACAACACAGCCATGACGTTAAGCTGTGTGTGTGTTCAACAACACAGCCATGACGTTAAGCTGTGTGTGTGTTCAACAACACAGCCATGACATTAAGCTGTGTGTGTTCAACAACACAGCCATGACATTAAGCTGTGTGTGTTCAACAACACAGCCATGACTTTAAGCTGTGTGTGTGTTCAACAACACAGCCATGACGTTAAGCTTTGTGTGTTCAACAACACAGCCATGACGTTAGGCTGTGTCTGTGTTCAACAACACAGCCATGACGTTAAGCTGTGTGTGTTCAACAACACAGCCATGACGTTAAGCTGTGTCTGTGTTCAACAACACAGCCATGACGTTAAGCTGTGTGTGTGTTCAACAACACAGCCATGATATTAAGCTGTGTGTGTTCAACAACACAGCCATGACGTTAATGTGTGTGTGTGTTCAACAACACAGCCATGACGTTAAGCTGTGTGTGTGTGTTCAACAACACAGCCATGACGTTAAGCTGTGTGTGTGTGTGTTCAACAACACAGCCATGATGTTAAGCTGTGTGTGTGTTCAACAACACAGACATGACGTTAAGCTGTGTGTGTTCAACACAGCACAATAAAATGATATTGTTTGTGTCCCTGTCAGAGCAACAGCTCAGTGGAACTCAAACAGCTGGTTTATAAAACTCCAGAGATCCAGAGAGATGAACTGGTGAGTTCTAGATTTATTATTGTTATTGTTATTGTTGTTATTGTTGTTATTGATATTGTTATTGTTATTATTATTGTCTCCACCAGGACGAAGGCGGGGAGAGAGTATGTTTCACTCTGTCCGTCCGTAGTGATTCTCAACCCGTTTAATTTCAACCCCCCCCCCCCCCCCCCCCCCCCTGTTTCCTGTGGTTTCCATAGCAACCGGACGCCCTGGAGACGTTCAACCGCGGCGCAATGGTGGGGCTGCTGGTAGTCGCCGTGGCGATCGCCATGGTGATGGTGATCAGCCTGCTATTGGTCCGCAGGAAGCCCTACGGCACCATCAGCCATGGGATCGTTGAGGTAAAAATCACCTTTTATTCCCCAGCCATGCTTAGAGGTAAAATCACCGTTTATTCCACAGCCATGGGATCTTAGAGGTAAAATCACCTTTTATTCCCCAGCCATGGGATCTTAGAGGTAAAATCACCTTTTATTCCCCAGCCATGGGATCTTCAGCCACCAAGGTCAAGGTCAAGGTAAACTTTATTGTCCACAAGGGAAATTTGTCTTGGGCTTTCACCCCAGCTACAGCCACACATAAAACATCAATGACAAACAAAAATACATTACAGAGGAAGACACAACATTACACAATTGCACACATGATGTGGATAATCTAACCTCACACAGTTACCGCTGTTTCAGAGCCTCGTTCAACATCTTAGTTGATGCTGGTACAAACGATTTTTTAAATCTGATGTACTTCCACTTTGGTTCTTTGTATCTTCTCCCAGAGGGCAGAAGTACAAACTCGCCATTTAAAACATGGGTAACATCACTGACGATTTTTTGAGCCTGTTTTAATGTAGCCTGCTCATAAATAGACTGCAGAGAGGGGAGTTGTCTTACCCCTATGATCTGTTTTAATGTAGCCTGCTCATAAATAGACTGCAGAGAGGGGAGTTGTCTTACCCCTATGATCTGTTTTAATGTAGCCTGCTCATAAATAGACTGCAGAGAGGGGAGTTGTCTTACCCCTACGATCTGTTTTAATGTAGCCTGCTCATAAATAGACTGCAGAGAGGGGAGTTGTCTTACCCCTACGATCTGTTTTAATGTAGCCTGCTCATAAATAGACTGCAGAGAGGGGAGTTGTCTTACCCCTATGATCTGTTTTAATGTAGCCTGCTCATAAATAGACTGCAGAGAGGGGAGTTGTCTTACCCCTATGATCTCCCCTGCAGTCTGCACCAATCTGAACAATTTGGACCTCAGTTGCACTGAGAGATTACCGAACCAAACTGTGATGCCAAACCTGACCAGGCTTTCCAAGACTGCTCGATAGAACACTAACATAAATCTTTGGTCAACACCATGAACCCTGTGACGCCAAAGGAAGTGCAGTCTTTGCTGTAGTTTACTACAGAGACTGTCAACATGTGTATTCCAAGTTAGTGTGTTGTCAATACAGATCCCCAAGTATTTATATGAGGGGACCTGTGAGATGGTCGAGTCATGGATGACCACAGGCCTGTGATCACCAATACTCTTGGGGTCAAACACCATCTCCTGAATAAGGTGGTTGTCATCACACCACTTTACAAAGTTCTGTACCTCTAAAAAGTAGTCAGCTACATCCCTAGCCATGGGAGCCATGGGATCTTAGAGGTAAAAATCATCTTTTATTTCCCAGCCATGGGATCTTAGAGGTAAAAATCACCTTTTATTCCCCAGCCATGGGATCTTAGAGGTAAAAAAAAAAATCATCTTTTATTTCCCAGCCATGGGATCTTAGAGGTAAAAATCATCTTTTATTCCCCAGCCATGGGATCTTAGAGGTAATATCACCGTCATAAAATCACAATAATTTAACTCTTTTAGAGTGTTGGTTTAATGTTACACTCTCAAGAGTTTAATATCTATAAGGGTCCATTTGGTTACCAGCTCTCCATCATTTAGCTGCATGGGGACCACCTGGAACCCCCTGAAGGACCACCGGTGGTCCCCGGACCACTGGTTGAACACCACTGCTCTATAACAATGTGACCCGTGTCTGTGTGTGTGTGTGTCTGTGTGTGTGTGTGTGTGTGTGTGTGTGCGTGCGTGCGTGCGTGCGTGCGTGCGTGCGTGCGTGCGTGCGTGCGTGCGTGCGTGCGTGCGTGCGTAGCAGGTTGACCCCATGTTGACCCCAGAGGAACGTCAGCTCAACAAGATGCAGAACCACGGCTACGAGAACCCGACCTACAAGTTCTTTGAACAGATGAACTGAGGAGGTGCGCAATTGGCTGGCTGGCTGCTCCACGGGTCACGCCCACCCAACTGAGGCGCGCCATTGGCTGGCTGGCTGGCTGCTCTACGGGTCACTCCCCCCCCCCCCCCCCCCCCCCCCCACACACACCCAAACGCTTTATTTTGCCCCTCCCACCAAGCCCCGCCCCCATTATGTATTTATGATGTAATTGCGACCATTAAAGAGTTAAGTTGAGCTGGGGGGCGGGACCCATCTCTAAACCCCTCCCACTGTACAGTAAATGACCAATCATGAACCACCATCATCATCATCATTTATGGAATGTAAACAAACAGGATGTGACATCATCAGGCCGCATCCTCTTAACTCCTCTGCTTGAAACAAAAAAATAATAAATTCATCATCAATGTTTGTAGATAATCCCCCAGGGGGCGCTATCGCCTCTGTCCCCTAGGGGGAGCTATGGTCTCTGTCCCCTAGGGGGAGCTATGGTCTCTGTCCCCAGGGGGAGCTATGGTCTCTGTCCCTAGGGGGAGCTATGGTCTCTGTCCCCAGGGGGAGCTATGGTCTCTGTCCCTAGGGGGAGCTATGGTCTCTGTCCCCAGGGGGCGCTATGGTCTCTGTCCCCAGGGGGAGCTATGGTTTCTGTCCACAGGGGGAGCTATGGTCTCTGTCCCCTAGGGGGAGCTATGGTCTCTGTCCCTAGGGGGAGCTATGGTCTCTGTCCCCAGGGGGAGCTATGGTCTCTGTCCCTAGGGGGAGCTATGGTCTCTGTCCCCAGGGGGCGCTATGGTCTCTGTCCCCAGGGGGAGCTATGGTCTCTGTCCACAGGGGGAGCTATGGTCTCTGTCCCCAGGGGGAGCTATGGTCTCTGTCCCTAGGGGGAGCTATGGTCTCTGTCCCCAGGGGGCGCTATGGTCTCTGTCCCTAGGGGGCGCTATGGTCTCTGTCCCCAGGGGGCGCTATCGCCTCTGTCCCTAGGGGGCGCTATCGCCTCTGTCCCTAGGGCGCGCTATCGCCTCTGTCCCTAGGGGGCGCTATGGTCTCTGTCCCCTAGGGGGCGCTATGGTCTCTGTCCCTAGGGGGCGCTATGGTCTCTGTCCCTAGGGGGCGCTATCGCCTCTGTCCCTAGGGGGCGCTATCGCCTCTGTCCCCTAGGGGGAGCTATGGTCTCTATCCCCTAGGGGGAGCTATGGTCTCTGTCCCTAGGGGGAGCTATGGTCTCTGTCCCCAGGGGGAGCTATGGTCTCTGTCCCCAGGGGGAGCTATGGTCTCTGTCCCTAGGGCGCGCTATCGCCTCTGTCCCTAGGGGGAGCTATGGTCTCTATCCCCTAGGGGGAGCTATGGTCTCTATCCCCTAGGGGGAGCTATGGTCTCTGTCCCTAGGGGGAGCTATGGTCTCTGTCCCCAGGGGGAGCTATGGTCTCTGTCCCCTAGGGGGAGCTATGGTCTCTATCCCCAGGGGGAGCTATGGTCTCTATCCCCAGGGGGAGCTATGTTCTCTATCCCCTAGGGGGAGCTATGGCCTCTGTCCCTAGGGGGAGCTATGAACTCTGTCCCTAGGGGGCGCTATCGCCTCTGTCCCTAGGGGGCGCTATCGCCTCTGTCCCCTAGGGGGAGCTATGGTCTCTATCCCCTAGGGGGAGCTATGGTCTCTGTCCCTAGGGGGAGCTATGGTATCTGTCCCCTAGGGGGCGCTATGGTCTCTGTCCCCTAGGGGGAGCTATGGTCTCTATCCCTGGGGGCGCTATCGCCTCTGTCCCTAGGGGGAGCTATGGTCCCTGTCCCCTAGGGGGCGCTATGGTCCCTGTCCCTAGGGGGCGCTATGGTCTCTTACGCACCTTTATTAACCAACAGGAAGTTCCATCATGCTCTTTCATTAGAAACCCAGGGCATAAATAGCGCCTCCTTGTGTTTCGCTCCCTCTAGTGGTCCGAAATGGCTACTGCCGGCATATCACGGCTCCGTAAGATGAGGCCGACTGGAAAAACGATATATATTTCCGACGCTCGATCGGAACGACACTCGTAAACAAAGCTAAAAAGCAAGAGGGGAACTTTACGTCAGGGTCGCCGATGAGATAACCTCGCCGCCGTATAAAAAACCAAAGTAGGGACCGGGGAACGCCCAGACTCCGGACGTTCCGTTAAGTAGCGTAACGCTAACGTTAGCGTAATGTTAGCGCAACGCTACGGACGGAAACGTCAGCGGAGTCGCCACGTTTCGCTGGCTTCAATCAAACGAGCTCGCCGCTTCGGAACGAAAACACGGCTCGCTTAATTCAAACAGCCAAAAGGCTCATTTATAACTCGTCGAAAACGACAAGGAAAACGATGCATTTTTAACTGCGTAAAAAAAGTCACGCAACGTGACATTTTTATTCGTAGTTCGCGGCCATTTCAACGTTTTATAAATGATAAACAGCCTGTGGCTTCTTGGAAGAATTAGGCTGAAAATGTACCAAATATTTTTGTTCAGTTATAACTTAGTCCGTGAAAGATATAAGTTTTACTTTTTCCTTGTACTGCTATCTAAAAAACAAAAAAAGAAAAAAAAGAGAAAAAGGGGTGTGTCTAAAGGGATAATTCAAAATGGCAGCATGACAGTGTGGTGTTACGACGTAGCGTCTTCATGGCAGTGTGGTGTTACGACGCTAGCGTCTTCATGACAGTGTGGTGTTACGACGCTAGCGTCTTCATGACAGTGTGGTGTTACGACGCTAGCGTCTTCATGACAGTGTGGTGTTACGACGCTAGCGTCTTCATGACAGTGTGGTGTTACGACGCTAGCGTCTTCATGACAGTGTGGTGTTACGAAGCTAGCGTCTTCATGACAGTGTGGTGTTACGACGCTAGCGTCTTCATGACAGTGTGGTGTTACGACGCTAGCGTCTTCATGACAGTGTGGTGTTACGACGCTAGCGTCTTCATGACAGTGTGGTGTTACGACGCTAGCGTCTTCATGACAGTGTGGTGTTACGACGCTAGCGTCTTCATGACAGTGTGGTGTTACGACGCTAGCGTCTTCATGACAGTGTGGTGTTACGGCGCTAGCGTCTTCATGACAGTGTGGTGTTACGAAGCTAGCGTCTTCATGACAGTGTGGTGTTACGACGCTAGCGTCTTCATGACAGTGTGGTGTTACGACGCTAGCGTCTTCATGACAGTGTGGTGTTACGACGCTAGCGTCTTCATGACAGTGTGGTGTTACCACGCTAGCGTCTTCATGACAGTGTGGTGTTACGACGCTAGCGTCTTCATGACAGTGTGGTGTTACGACGCTAGCGTCTTCATGACAGTGTGGTGTTACGACGCTAGCGTCTTCATGACAGTGTGGTGTTACGACGCTAGCGTCTTCATGACAGTGTGGTGTTACGACGCTAGCGTCTTCATGACAGTGTGGTGTTACGACGCTAGCGTCTTCATGACAGTGTGGTGTTACGACGCTAGCGTCTTCATGACAGTGTGGTGTTACGACGCTAGCGTCTTCATGACAGTGTGGTGTTACGACGCTAGCGTCTTCATGACAGTGTGGTGTTACGACGCTAGCGTCTTCATGACAGTGTGGTGTTACGACGCTAGCGTCTTCATGACAGTGTGGTGTTACGACGCTAGCGTCTTCCGTGTTGTTCCCGTTTCCCTTTTTGAAGAGGTCGCGAAGAAGAAAAAAAATATCGCCGGTCAAAAATGTACAATGTAAATAATACCGTTAAGAACAATAATCTACATAGTACTAGATAGACATTTCTATGATTAATTTGCATTGATGTAACTGAATAACACAAAGAAGAAGAAAAACTAAACTAAAATCACTAAAAAAAAACCTAAAAAAAAACCTAAAATAAAAAGCGTTCCACATTGTGCAGTTTTCCGGAGAGGGAGAGAAGACATTTTCTCCTAACATGGCTGATTGAAAACGGACTGTTGCATAAACCAGCACAAGACTAAAAACGACACAGTAAAAAAACTTCTGACTGAATGTATTTTAGGTAGAGATTCCATCTCCTTCTTTTTTTTTTATCAGTAGCCGTTTCGTTTGTTCATTAATTATTTTGTTTTGTTTCGTTCGTTCGTCTCATCGCGCGCCGCTAGTCGAACGCAGCTTCACCCGATCGATGCCCTCCTCGTCCACTAGGGGTCAGTAGAGAGCCTCCTTCACGTCTCTGCGCACGCGGGTGGGGGGGGGGGGGGGGGGGGGTTGTATGTGGCAATTTATTTTACCGCGTAGCGACCTTGTTGTACAGTCAGTTCGAGTCCTGAGAGAGAGTCTGTCTGTCTGTCTGTCTGTCGTTTTTTGACATTTCCTCAACACGCAAAATAATAATCACAGCGTTCTGAATGACTAGAAAGTCTGTAACACTGCGATGTCTCCTGTCGTCTAGCGCTGGTGGAAGTTCCACTAGCCTCGTGTTATTGACACAAACCCCGCCATGGGAATTCATTCATTAATTCACCTGGTATTGCCAGCGATTTCCACCCGTTCAACTGTCATTTTTGAAGAGCCAAAAAATGCGCGACCAGATGTTATGTTGTGTGTTTTGTCGCGTGTCACTGACCAGCGCTGTGATGAGAGCAGAGGAAACATGATCGCGAGCTTTATAGGAATAAAGCTTGTTTTGACCAGGAATGCCGTCTGGAACGAGGAATGGGTCAGATGAACTCAATCGGCGTATTAGGAATGTCTTAATATATCACGCTGTTTGTTTGAGGTAAATTAATACACACATACATCTGTCTGTAAAGGCGTTGATGTAACCTAATCTCTCTTCTCTCTCAGAACTCACGTCACTTTACAAACAATCCTGCTTTATTTACCATTAAATATTTTAACAAGACGGAAGCAAAGGTGAGAGTTGGTTCCGTTTCGCTCCTCTCTCCTCCTAAGAGACGCTTCACTAGGTGAGAGTTGGTTCCGTTTCGCTCCTCTCTCCTCCTAAGAGACGCTTCACTAGGTGAGAGTTGGTTTCCTCTCTCCTCCTAAGAGACGCTTCACTAGGTGAGAGTTGGTTTCCTCTCTCCTCCTAAGAGACGCTTCACTAGGTGAGAGTTGGTTCCGTTTCGCTCCTCTCTCCTCCTAAGAGACGCTTCACTAGGTGAGAGTTGGTTTCCTCTCTCCTCCTAAGAGACGCTTCACTAGGTGAGAGTTGGTTCCGTTTCGCTCCTCTCCTCCTAAGAGACGCTTCACTAGGTGAGAGTTGGTTTCCTCTCTCCTCATAAGAGACGCTTCACTAGGTGAGAGTTGGTTTCCTCTCTCCTCATAAGAGACGCTTCACTAGGTGAGAGTTGGTTTCGTTTCGCACCTCTCTCCTCATAAGAGACGCTTCACTAGGTGAGAGTTGGTTTCCTCTCTCCTCCTAAGAGACGCTTCACTAGGTGAGAGTTGGTTCCGTTTCGCACCTCTCTCCTCCTAAGAGACGCTTCACTAGGTGAGAGTTGGTTTCCTCTCTCCTCCTAAGAGACGCTTCACTAGGTGAGAGTTGGTTCCATTTCACACCTCTCTCCTCCTAAGAGACGCTTCACTAGGTGAGAGTTGGTTCCGTTTCGCACCTCTCTCCTCCTAAGAGACGCTTCACTAGGTGAGAGTTGGTTTCCTCTCTCCTCCTAAGAGACGCTTCACTAGGTGAGAGTTGGTTTCCTCTCTCCTCCTAAGAGACGCTTCACTAGGTGAGAGTTGGTTCCGTTTCGCTCCTCTCTCCTCCTAAGAGACGCTTCACTAGGTGAGAGTTGGTTCCGTTTCGCACCTCTCTCCTCCTAAGAGACGTTTCACTAGGTGAGAGTTGGTTTCCTCTCTCCTCATAAGAGACGCTTCACTAGGTGAGAGTTGGTTCCATTTCGCACCTCTCTCCTCCTAAGAGACGCTTCACTAGGTGAGAGTTGGTTTCCTCTCTCCTCATAAGAGACGCTTCACTAGGTGAGAGTTGGTTCCATTTCGCACCTCTCTCCTCCTAAGAGATGCTTCACTAGGTGAGAGTTGGTTCCGTTTCGCACCTCTCTCCTCCTAAGAGACGCTTCACTAGGTGAGAGTTGGTTCCGTTTCGCTCCTCTCTCCTCATAAGAGACGCTTCACTAGGTGAGAGTTGGTTCCGTTTCGCTCCTCTCTCCTCCTAAGAGACGCTTCACTAGGTGAGAGTTGGTTTCCTCTCTCCTCCTAAGAGACGCTTCACTAGGTGAGAGTTGGTTTCCTCTCTCCTCCTAAGAGACGCTTCACTCACGGTTGCGACGCTTTCTGTTTGACCTGTTCTTTTCATTTAGTTTATTATTATTTTTAGACACAACGAAAGCGAAAGGTCTTTTTTAGCCGGAATAAGAATCCGCAAGTCGCTTTTGCGGTCTTTAGTTTGTATTTTTGGCGTGGAGGTTAAGTTGACAAGGTGAGAGGGTAAAGCCCTTGTAAAAATTGTACAGCTTCGTTAGTGAATGGATAAAATAAAAAAATAATAAAAAAAACAAAAAAACAATGTATGTTCACATTAATTAAGTCAGTTAATTGACCTCGTCTTGATTACTACTGAAACCCATAGATGAGAATATTAAGCTTGCCTATGTTGCTCCACCTCCCGTAGGGGGCGCTCTCCCCTTGCGTCTGTGAACGCAACATAAGTCCTACCAGCATCTAGCAGGCGTTCAGTAGAACGGTTCCAGTGTACACTGTAGTTAATCGACTCACGTTTCTACGTAAAATAATGTCCTCAGTCCCATTCCATCCCCCCACCCCCTTCCCTCCCTTAATGAAATATACATAAAAACAATGGTTATGGACATCTTAATTGCATTATTATTATTATTATTATTATTATTATTATTATTGCCTTTTACAATGCTGTGGTTTTGGATGTAATTATGATGTATTTTTTATTTATAATAACGTGACAAACCCATTCGGATCGAGGGGTCATCCCATCGAGGGGTCATCCCAGGGGTCAAACCCATTCGGATCGAGGGGTCATCCCATCGAGGGGTCATCCCATCGAGGGGTCATCCCATCGAGGGGTCATCCCAGGGGTCAAACCCATTCGGATCGAGGGGTCATCCCATCGAGGGGTCATCCCATCGAGGGGTCATCCCATCGAGGGGTCATCCCAGGGGTCAAACCCGTCCGGATCGAGGGGTCATCCGTCGTCGTCGGCTTTTCAGCCGTGCCGTCAATTTTAGAAACGCTGGAGTTTTGAGAACACGACCGACTTGTCCGCAATCAACCCGAGAGCTTAAACGCCTCATGTGTGTCTCCACTGAACGGATCACTCTGAAGTCGTCGACAAGTCGTCAAAACTGCGTTTGTGTAAATTGTATTACTTGCAAAGCAAAACTGGAAAACTAGGAAATAATGATCAAACTAATGAATGGTGTAATAAAATGAGAAATGACCCATGAACACTCTGACTCTGCTTATTGGATTCATGAACACTCTGACTCTGCTTATTGGATTCATGAACACTCTGACTCTGCTTATTGGATTCATGAACACTCTGACTCTGTGCTTATTGGATTCATGAACACTCTGACTCTGTTCTTATTGGATTCATGAACACTCTGACTCTGTGCTTATTGGATTCATGAACACTCTGACTCTGTGCTTATTGGATTCATGAACACTCTGACTCTGTGCTTATTGGATTCATGAACACTCTGACTCTGTGCTTATTGGATTCATGAACACAATTTACTGTATTAATGTAGTCATTACATTACATCTTAATCCAGAGAGATTTACAGTAAGCAAGAACAACACATGGTGATACATCATATTCATAAAAAAGTAGTTATCATGAATCATACGTAAACTAAGAATATAACAGTGGAATATATATATATATATATATATATATATATATATATACATACATACATATATACATACAATTTACAATTTAGGCATTTAGCAGACGCTCTTAATCCAGAGCGACTTACATTAAGCAAGAACAAAAAGCATGGGCATACATCACATATATAAAAAGCATTTATCAAGAAACATGCGTAAGCTAAGAACGTAACTAGAACATATCTATATAATGACACTATACATATAAACTATACATATATATTATACTATGCTGTACATATATACTATGAAGTGCTATGACTACATACAATGCAATTATTGTGCTGTCTACATGACATGCTATAAGTCTGTTTCAAATGCTATCTAAGTCTAAAAAGTGCTGTCTAAGGGGGGTAGGGTAAGTGCTATGGGCCATGGTGGAGTCTGAAAAGGTGGGTTTTCAAACTACGGCGGAAGATCGGGAGTGATGCTGCAGTTCTGATTGCAACGGGAAGTGCATTCCACAGTTTTGGGGTACATACATACATACATACATACATACATACATACATACATACATACATACATACATACATAATGAAACTATGCATATATACTATATAGTACTATATCTACATAAAATGCTGTATATTAGATATATGGGGAATAAAAGGACTATTTTGTTGTTTAGTTTTTTTCTGGGTTCATTAGTGAACCAATATCACTGTCAGATGTTAACCCCCCCCCCCCCCCCCACACTACTGCTCCACTGGAGGGCGCAACAACCTTCTATATTATGTTGAAACAAAGTAACACACTAACTGGAAGCAAACACACAGGCCGACCACTCGGGGGTGCTGTTTCACCCCGATCAAATCATGATACAACTGACTGACTTGATTGATTTAAATTGTATTGTAGTTTACAGAATGGGTTCAGTCCAGTACAATACAGGTCAACACTACAGAATGGGTTCAGTACAGTACAGTACAGGTCAACACTACAGAATGGGTTCAGTACAGTACAGTACAGTACAGTACAGTACAGGTCAACACTACAGAATGGGTTCAGTACAGTACAGTACAGGTCAACACTACAGAATGGGTTCAGTCCAGTACAGTACAGTACAGGTCAACACTACAGAATGGGTTCAGTACAGTACAGGTCAACACTACAGAATGGGTTCAGTCCAGTACAGTACAGTACAGGTCAACACTACATAATGGGTTCAGTACAGTACAGTACAGGTCAACACTACATAATGGGTTCAGTCCAGTACAGTACAGTACAGGTCAACACTACAGAATGGGTTCAGTCCAGTACAGTACAGGTCAACACTACATAATGGGTTCAGTCCAGTACAGTACAGGTCAACACTACAGAATGGGTTCAGTCCAGTACAGTACAGGTCAACACTACATAATGGGTTCAGTCCAGTACAGTACAGGTCAACACTACAGAATGGGTTCAGTCCAGTACAGTACAGGTCAACACTACATAATGGGTTCAGTCCAGTACAGTACAGGTCAACACTACAGAATGGGTTCAGTCCAGTACAGTACAGGTCAACACTACATAATGGGTTCAGTCCAGTACAGTACAGGTCAACACTACAGAATGGGTCCAGTCCAGTACAGGTCAACACTACAGAATGGGTTCAGTCCAGTACAGTACAGGTCAACACTACAGAATGGGTTCAGTCCAGTACAGGTCAACACTACAGAATGGGTTCAGTCCAGTACAGTACAGGTCAACACTACAGAATGGGTTCAGTCCAGTACAGGTCAACACTACAGAATGGGTCCAGTCCAGTCCAGTACAGTACAGGTCAACACTACAGAATGGGTTCAGTCCAGTCCAGTACAGTACAGGTCAACACTACAGAATGGGTTCAGTCCAGTCCAGTACAGTACAGGTCAACACTACAGAATGGGTCCAGTACAGTCCAGTACAGGTCAACACTACAGAATGGGTCCAGTCCAGTCCAGTACAGTACAGGTCAACACTACAGAATGGGTTCAGTCCAGTCCAGTACAGTACAGGTCAACACTACAGAATGGGTCCAGTCCAGTACAGTACAGGTCAACACTACAGAATGGGTTCAGTACAGTACAGTCCAGTACAGGTCAACACTACAGAATGGGTCCAGTCCAGTACAGTACAGGTCAACACTACAGAATGGGTTCAGTACAGTACAGTCCAGTACAGTACAGGTCAACACTACAGAATGGGTTCAGTCCAGTACAGTACAGTACAGGTCAACACTACAGAATGGGTTCAGTCCAGTACAGTACAGTACAGGTCAACACTACAGAATGGGTCCAGTCCAGTCCAGTACAGGTCAACACTACAGAATGGGTTCAGTCCAGTACAGTACAGGTCAACACTACAGAATGGGTCCAGTCCAGTACAGTACAGGTC